>NC_056601.1:25517379-25692149 GCF_018340385.1 Cyprinus carpio
AAATTATGTCACCACAATGTACCCTTTTTCACACATGAGCTGCAAGTCAAACATTGTAACGTCACCTGGCAACACTGTATGTAATACAGTGGACTTTCATACATATATAAATACAGCAATCCAAATGCTTGAACTCTGAAATTAAGAGCAATAAAGAGCCAACAATAACAATCAGATGCATAAGAATTCAAGCAAAAGGCTCACAAGGTTTTACAGTGAAATTTAATAACTACAAGATATGGTGTTGACAGTAAAACTGAAAATAAACTACAATAAGATTACTCAAAGCCAGTTAAAACATAGACAGAGAAACATCACAAAATAAAACACCTCAGGTCTCAAACATGTCAAGACACAATAGTGTTTTTTAAGGGAAATATTTATGAATGGTCATATTTGTATGTGTATTTTTTTATTATTGTTATTATTTTTTTCATATCTTAAAATCTTCAGTCCATAGGTACACAAGACTTTTTTCTTTTCCTCATAGAGCTTCATGGCCGCCTGTCAGTTTGTGAAACAGCTCTTCATTCAGGGTGTCACTCTGCTCCCGACATCGAGTGGACATGAAGATGTAGCCACCAATGTATTCGTGGACAATCTTACAATTTGCTGTTACACAGCTGAAGGCGATGTTAACATTGCCATCAAACTCAATGGCAACCTGGTACAGATATGGCTATTATTTTACACCATATTTATATTAACGTGACAGCTTGGAAAAACTGACAAATCTCATTGGTATAGAAATATGTAAAGTCGGATTACCTGTTTGATGTCCCAGTTGACATTCCATTGCCTCATGGTGTTGTATCTCCAGGTTTTCACAACATCTCCAACACTCAGGTCAATGCGGATTAAACGATTATTGGCAATGCCAAGCACCTCATCCTTACGGCAACCCTTAAACCTTATGTGGGCAAAAATAATATGTTTTTATGATGTCACTTATAATGTGATATTATTTTGGTTAAATTATGTCGTACTGAAATTTCAGTCCACACTAAAAATTCCAAAAGAAAAATTGCACTTTAAATATCAGGATAATGTTCTTAAGTATGGAACGTTGGACACTACATACACTCAACTGTCACAAGGAGGCTATCACACTTGAAGATGCATGACAAAATAACCTTTAAAAATGTATGCAATACACAGTTATTTAAATGTAAAAAGTACATAGTGTCTCAGATAGTTCCTTGCTTCTTGTTTCAGTTGTTCTCTGTCTATTTTCGTCAATGGCTCATTAGTTGCTGGATGTTGGGTTATTTTCTGCCCTAGTGTTACACCCATGATTAGTGTGTCCCTTATTGGGTGTTTTTTTTTTTTTTTTGGAAATGTTATCATCTCAGCCCCTCATTTGTTTCTCCACTAGAAATATGTAATGTATGCAAAATACCATTCAGATATATTTTTATCAACAGGTAACTCATTGCATTGATGTGTTACCAGGGGGTGGGGGGGCAGACCTTGCGGTCTGATCATGGATGATAAAAATGTCTACACCATCTACTTTTGAAGAACTATCATTGTAGTGCTAGAGCGCACATTCTATCAGCTGCAGTTCTGGCGCCGCCAAATCAATAGGCCATACTGTACAACACAACATACATTAACATCAGGGTTAACTCAGTGATAGAGTTACCCTCATGAGACACTACACTTATTCACAATCAAAAAAGTACATTTTTTGCATCTGCTTTAAAGCCTTACTGGTTAAATGTTTCATCCGTGTGCTGTTCTGACAAGGGATTTTTCTGAGCACACCCAAAGCGAAAACGAAAAAGTCTGTCAAACAGTGTCTGATTACTGAACTGAGTTATGTTTTGTAGTAAAGGTATAGTTCACCCTAAAATGTAATTTCTGTCATTATTTATTCACTCACATGTTGTCCCAAACCTATATTAATTTCTTTCTTGTGCTGTGAAGAAAAAAAAAAAAGAAGAAAACAAAACAAAAAAAAACCTATGGAGTCATTGCTGACCAGCAAATGTTTGGTTTTCCACCTTCTTCAAAATACTGTTTATGTTTAGCAGAAGAAGGAAACTCATTCAGTTATAAAACAACTTTTGAGTGCGTAAATGAAGGTATAACTATAAACACTAGCCTATTTAAATTTTTGGGTGAATTATTCATTTAATGTTAATAAAACACCAAGCACAAAGAGAAAAATCACTCACTACTCTTGACTGAAAAACTTTAATGCATTTGCTTTAATAGGAATCAATGTATATAGTGTTTTATTTTTATATTTGTTCATTCAATTTTTTGAATGCTCCTGCTAAGTACACCTATTGTAGCCTACCTGAAAATAAAACACTGTTTATTTTATATGTATATTATGTGTATTTGTAATGTGTATCTTTGTTCTCATTTATTTAATAACAAAGATAAAATAATGACAAAGAGTTTTATCTTCACCCACTTTGTCCTAAATATCCACCATCATTTTTTATATTTTGTTCCCTTGAAAGGCGTTGTCTTTATAATAGGGAAATTAGTTTGGCTATAATGCTCAAACAGCTTGCAAAATAGAAAACCAATATGACTAAGAAGTGCGATAAAATCGTGAACTGTGATATTTCTAGAAAAAAATCTAGAAATTTTTGCCATATCGCCCACCCCTAGCTGAGGGGGAACAAACCCATACACATATTCAATAATACTACTCCAAAAACTTAAAAGATAAACATATGCACATATATACATATATGTCTGTCCATACATAAAATATACATCCATTCAGTGCTCGAATTGAAGGGGGGCTGGGTGAATGCGGCACCCCCCATAAGGCATTTGGGACCCCCCATAAGAAGCAAAAAATAAACTTGGGGGGTCCCTCAGATATTTTTATTTGAGTAAAAATGATAATGGAAAATGTGATTAAATTCATGCAATGGATATGGTAAATTTAGTGAATTAATTATTTACAATAATTTATATTAAGTTTGTTTATGGGCTCGTGGTCATGTCTCTGTAAATTTTAAAAGCCCCGCCCCACGTCTAAATACAGCTAAGCGCAAGACATCGTTGACATGACTGCTTGATTCGCGCCGCTCTGGTGAAGCTAACTTCAGCTAAAAAATGGAGATTAATAAACCTCCCCTCGCAGTCGGGAAGAGGAAGCTTCTTAGCTCTTACTGACTTTTTCGAGGGGTAATTTTCTTTTGTATTCCTTGCGAACATCATTATTAGGCCTGGTTTTGGGGTGCTAGAGATCTCGATGAAGATGACAGCTTTTTAGTAATTATAAAGGGATTGGTCGTTGTGCGGTTTCTGTGCTATATATAATCCATTCAGAACTGTATAAAACTTGTTTTTCATGCTGCTAAGACCAACGGCCACATACACGCGGCAAAGTTTCGGGAATCACATCGGCATATAAATGCGGGATTCACTCTTGAAATAGCCATGATTGACATATTGATAGCCACAGTTAGTTCCTGAATAAAGCAGACTTTTGGACTGAAATGGTTGAATAGTCTGCTGACTGACAGACTCACTCATAACAGTCCCTTGCCGCCACCTACTGGACGTTACTATGTAAACTGCACTGAAATCGTTGAAAAATCCCCACAACACTAAAACACAAACTGACAGCCAGTCTTGTCACAATTTATTTTTTTAATATCTAATAAACTAATTTCTTGCATTTAAACAAGCATTTTGGAAGAAACATTATTATCACAAAGTGGCAATCATCCAGTTGTTTTTAGGGAAAATAATAAACACTACATTGGTAAATAATGCTAGAATTATTCTGTTAGACGTAAATTACTGTTCAAAAGTCATTTTTTGTTCACCAAGCCTGCATTGATTTGATCTGAAATACAGTAAAAACAATAATATCATGATATATTATAACAATTTAAAATAATAAATAATAAAATAGTAAAACAATTTTCAGGCATCATTACTCCAGTCTTCAGTGTCACATGATCTTCAGAAATCATTTATTTTAAATCATTTATTATAAATTATTTATTTCTTTTTTGGGTTGAAAGAAATTAAAGAAATTAATACTTTTATTCAGAAAGGATGCATTAAATTGTTCAAAAGTGACAGTAAAGACATTTAAAATGTTACAAAAATTCCATTTCAGATAAATTGCTTTTTTTTTTTTTTTTTTTTTTTTTTTAAGTGACGTGACATACAGCCAAGTTTGGTGACCCATACTCAGAATTCATGCTCTGCATTTAACCATTCAAAATGCACACACACAGCAGTGAACACACACACACACACACTGTGAACACACCACCAGGAGCAGTGAGCAGCAGCCATTTATGCTGCGGAACCCAGGGCAGCAGTTGGGGGTTGCTCAAGGGCACCTCAGTCGGGAACCCCCCATAAGACTTGATTCAATTCAAGCACTGCATCCATTCACACATGCACACAATACATACAATAAAAATAAAAAGTTTTTTGAAAACATACTGTAAGTTCAACTGTAAAAAGAACCCTAAGCATTCGTGGAATTGTAGAACTAGAATAACACATTTTGTCCTTGCTTTGAATAATAATGAAGCTGAAAAATTAGACGGAAAGAGTCCAAACTTAAGTTCAAGAGGAACAAAAAGCACTGAAGATTACATGTTCTATATGTCATGGTCCGTGTGGAGAGATGAGGCGAGGACTCAAAGATGCAGTAAATGGGCTCTTTATTTAACAAAACTAACAACAACACACAAAAAAAGCTACTCTGAGGAAAAAAAAAAGGCCAGAACAAGGAGCACACAGACACATCCGACCATATATGACAAATAACGAAACAGCACAGGACTGCAAACACAGGAAGACTAATTAGGGCAGGTAATGAGGGAGACACAGGCAGAATAACTGAAACAATAATGAGGTAACAAGATGGGCAGGGTTGGACAATCAACAGGAGAAAGCACATGACACCGAACAACAAACACAACACAAGCCATGTGCATACACAAAACACACAGTGTCCTCTGGTGGCCATCCTGGGCACACCCAGCTGAAGACTATGACAGAACCCCCTCTCTAAGGAGAGGATTTTTCCAGATGCTTGACAGTCCGAGGCACAATACAAGAGTCCAGGAGGGAGGTGGAGAGGAGGCAGAACGGGGGAGGGATGGTGGGCCAGGCCTGTGGAGCGGAGGAGGGCCTGGAGACTGAGGCAGAACGATAGGCCAAGGTCGGGCCGGCAAAGTCGGAGGCCAAGGCGGGGCTGGCAGAACAGGAGGAGCAGAAACCCACCAGGGTGGAGCAGATGGAGAAGAGAACCACCACATGAGAGGACTCTGAAGCAGTCCATGTGTGCATAACAGTCATGAGGTAAAAAGCGAAGATGGCCTTCTTGACTATGGCAGCAGCAGATAAATCGGGCGGGGCTCTGTGACAGAGACAAGGAGAATGGGTTGCTCAGTGACAGCCTCTGTGGCAACAGCAGTGATAGCGAGCGGCTCTGTGGCAGCCTCCATGGCGTAAAACAAGGAGAGCGGGTGCTTAGTGATGACCTTTGTGGCAGCAGCAGTGAGAGTGGGCTGTTCTATGGCAGGCTGTTGTGGAGCAGGTTGCTCAGGGAAAGCCTCCATGGTAACAGCAGTGAGAGCGACCAGCTCTATGGCAGCCTCCATGGCGGAAACAAGGAGAGCCACCTGCTTAGTGATGACATTTGTGGCAGCAGCAGTGAGAGTGGGCTGTTCTGTGGCAGGCTGATTTGGAGCGGCTGGCTCGGGGGCCTCTGGGTCCACCAGACTTGGGACCACCAGAGTCAGGTTCTCCAGGACCACTAGACTTGGGACTACCAGATTCAGGTCTTCCAGGATCACCAGACTCAGGTCCTCCAGGACCACCACACTTGGGACCACCAGAGTCAGGTCCTCCAGGACCACTGGTCTTGGGACCATTAGAGTCGGATCCCCCGACCACCGGATATGGGCCACACGCAGAGATGCTAGCTGCTTGCACTGACATCAGCGGTGAGTCTGCCAAACTGGAAGCCAGTCGCAAAAGCCTTGGGCCCACCTCAATGGCTTATGCAGCACATTCATGATACCCGGCAACACTGACATTGTCCCCATGATGAGAAACTCCACAAACCTCTCAAAGGACAAATTTTCAGAATCTATCATCCTCCAGTGACTAATGGGCTCATCTAGGGCAATGTTAAATAAGTCCTTCAGAGCAGAGTTATTGTAGCCGAGCCCCTCCTCATTAAAAGTTGTAGTAAAAGGGCTCTTTATTAATAATAATAAAAAAAATAAAAAATAAAAAAAAAACTACCCCAAGGGGAAAAAAAAAACAGACAGGAAGGCCCAGAGAACAAGGATCACACAGACACATCCGACCCATATATAACAAATAACGAAATAGCACGGCAGGTAATGAGGGAGACACTGGTGGAATAACTGAAACAACAATGAGGTAACAAGATGGGCGGGGTCAGGTAGTCCACTTAAGGACATTCTTCTAATTATAAGCAACTTTGTAACTGCATGTCTACTAACTCTAATTAGAGTAGGTATTATTAGAATGGTTACACTTTATTTTAAGGTCCAAATTAGGAGTTTATTGAGGGGTAAACTCTTAGTTAATTGTGAATATGTGTTCCCCAATCTGAAGTGTTACTGGTAGACTGTTAATTTAGGGTAAGGGTTAGTAGAATAAATTGGCATGTACTTGCAATCTAATACCAAAATTAAAAGTAGAACTAGCATAAAGTTTTGTCCTTGCTTTGAATAATGTCAAATTACTTTGCTTCCTAAGGTGGGGGAAATGAATGTACAGCACTCTCTTTCACCTTCAGTAATCATGACTGAGGATCAAGGAATCTAACCCCCAGCTGCTTCAGTTGGCGCTGGAGCAAATGGCTGCCCACTACTCCAGGTGTATGTTCATAGTGTGTGTGAGCAGTGTCCCACTACTCACTGCTGAATGTGTGCACTTGGATGGGTTAAATGCAGAGCAGAAATTCTGAGCATGGGTTACTATATTTGGCAAGATGTCATGACAATACATTTACATTTAGTCATTTTAGCAGCCGCTTTTATCCAAAGCGACTTACAAATGAGGACAATGGAAGCAATCAAAAACAACAAAAGAGCAATGATGTAAGTGCTATAACAAGTCTCAGTTAGCTTAAAATGTAGTACACTTAGCAAGGGCTTTTAAATAATATAATAAATATAAAGAAAACAGATAGAATAGAAAAAGAATAGAGCAAGCTAATGTTAGAGGTATTTTTTATAATTGTATAATAAATGAAAAAAAAAATAGATAGAATACAAAACAATTAGAAAGGTAGTTAGTTTTTTTTTTTTTTTTTAAGAATATAATTAGAATAGTGAGTGCTAAAGTTAGAGGGTCAAATAAAGATGGAACATATGTATTCTAAGCCAATTCTTAAAGATTGCTAAGGACTCAGCTGCTCGGATTGAGTTGGGCAGGTCATTCCACCAGGAGGGAACATTTAATTTAAAAGTCCGTAAAAGTGACTTTGTGCTTCTTTGGGATGGCACAATCAAGCGACGTTCACTTGCAGAACGCAAGCTTTCTAGAGGGCACATAAGTCTGAAGTAATGAATTTAGGTAAAGGGGTGCAGAGCCAGTGGTGGTTTTGTATGCAAACATCAATGCCTTGAATTTTATGCGAGCATCTATTGGTAGCCAGTGCAAACTGATAAACAGATGTGTGACGTGTATTCTTTTTGGTTCATTAAAAATTAATCTTGCTGCTGCATTCTGGATTAATTTGAAAGGTTTGATAGAACTGGCTGGTAGACCTGCAAAGAGAGCATTGCAACAGTCCAGCCTGGACAGAACAAGAGCTTGAACAAGGAGTTGTGCAGCATGTTCCGGAAGAAAAGGGCCTGATCTTCTTAATGTTGAATAAAGCAAATCTGCAGGACCGGACAGTTTTAGCAATGTGGTATGAGAAAGTTAGCTGATCATCAATCATAACTCCAAGGTTTCTGGCTGTTTTTGAAGGAGTTATGGTTGATGTGCCTAACTTGATGGTGAAATTGTGATGAAACGATGGGTTTGCTGGAACCACAAGCAGTTCTGTTTTGGCAAGGTTGAGTTGAAGGAGATGGTCCTTCATCCAGCAAGAAATGTCTGTTAGACAAGCTGAGATGCGAGCAGCTACCGTCATCAGGATGGAATGAGAGGTAGAGTTGAGTGTCATCAGCATAGCAGTGGTATGAAAAGCCATGTTTCTGAATGACAGAACCTAATGATGCCATGTAGACAGAGAAGAGAAGTGGTCCAAGAACTGAGCCCTGAGGCACCCCCAGTAGTTAGATGTTGCGACTTGGACACCTCACCTCTCCAAGATACTTTGAAGGACCTATCTGATAGGTAAGACTCAAACCACTGGAGTGCGGTTCCTGAGATGCCCTTTGTCAGTAGGGTTGACAGGAGGGATCTGGTGGTTAACCGTGTCAAAAAGCAGCAGATAGATCAAGCAAGATAAGTATTGAAGATTTGGATTCCGCTCTTGCCAGTCTTAGGGCTTCAAACAACTGAGATCAAGGCAGTCTCAGTTTAATGTCCACTTCTGAATCCAGAGTGGTTGCTGTGAAAGGAGGGTGTTCTGTGTGAGAAAGGCAGAGACTTGGTTGAACAGCTTGTTCAAAAGTTTTTGCAATGAAAGGAAGAAGGAAACTGGTCTGTAGTTCTCTAAAAGGGGATGGGTTGAGGGTGGGTTTCTTAAGTAGTGGAGTTATACAAGCCTGTCTAAATGATGACAATGGCAGAACTCTTGCAACTTCTTCGTTATTCTTCCTAAATTAAGATCCTGTAACAATGCAAATGCACGAAAGGTGGTATATCCAAGAGTACAATGGACTCCTCTCAAAGACTGAAGAACAAAGCTGTTCATTATGCAGATTGGCAGAGAGCGCACCGAAAATCATCAGGATCCAGAGCAGTTCGCTATATATCAGCAGCAGGAATGTGCACAGACATTTTGAAGGGCAGGGGCTCAAATGGTAAAAAGGGCACTTCTCATAATTATTTAAAATTTTTTTCTAAACAAAATTTTAAATATATTAGGGGTGTGCGATGTTGACAAAAATATATATCTCAATATTTTCTGGAATTTTATCAATAACGATAATATTTTGCTGAGTGTGTGTTGTTGTGCTGATATCTTAAGGACTACCGTGGGAGAGCTGACTCCTAAAGTTTTTGATATTCGTTATATTCTGTATGGTGATCCTTTCACAGCAGTGATAGAACTTAATCATTTCCAATAAATTTAAAACTGACTTTTTTTTTTTTTTTTTTTTACCTTTTATGGGCATTTTTTACCTTTATAAAAACCCTTTTTCTAAAAGTGTGCATCAGTCAAATTCTTAAATTGAATCAGTCAATTTAAATAATAAAGCAAATTAAATCAGTATTAACAAAATTAATATTTGCAATGCAGAGAAAACACAGAAGCTGCATTAGAAGTGGCAATTATTTGCAGTAGTAACACACTGTTTAATGCAGGACATCAATGTTTTGACACTCTTAAACATAAAATGTTGAATAGGCCTACTGATATTTGAAAATTATTGAGAAAAAAAAAAATGAAAAGATATTTTTAAATGTGAAATTAAAACCACCAGTAGGTGGCAGCAAGTCGCTGTTAATAAGTGAGTCATTGTGATTGAACCAAATCATTTAAAAGGTTGATTCATTCAGGATCAAAACAGCATCATTTTACTCAGAGACGTAAATTGGAATTATATTTCTTTGCGAAATAGAATGTTGTTGTGACAGACCCAAAATCATCACTGCTGCATAGTTGCATTTTTCCAGTTGCCAAATAGGCCTGTTAATGTAGTAAATGTAGTGATTACTTCCCATTTCTGGCACTATGGCATTTCTGCACGGTGTCTGTGATGTTAGCGTGTCTCTAATAAGATCGGTCACAAACATAATTCCTGCACGATCTAATGTGTATCGTCTTATTAACTCACTGCCATGCATTTGCCAACACATTTCTTCTCCCTCTCTTCATGTTTTGTCCATTTTCTCCACTGCTAAAGAAACTCCTTAAGCCTCTTAATAGTCCTTGTCCGTACTCCTAACAATTTTGCACCTTAAGACCTCTTTTAAGGATTAAGATGCTTTCTGAATTACTTTTTACTTTACTGGGGATCTTTTCTTAAATTTTAAGAGAAAACCTCATTTCTAAAGATTTTTTCTTAGAATTTTGTTGCTAAGAGCAACTCTAGCACTAAGATTTTTCATGAATATGGGCCCAGGGCTGACCGAAGCTGACTTTTCACAAAACATTTCATCTTACCACTAAGAGTTCTCCTAAATTGCAGTAAAAGTGTTTTCTCTTAAAACCTATTCACAAAGCTGCTGAGACAAACTTTTACTAAGGAATAGAGAGAAGTCTTAAAGTCACCATGAAATCAAAATTTCAAATTCTTATTTTTTTCATGGAATACTGTAGTGTAAATAATTTATCCGTGCACTTCATTATTATTTTTTTAATTCATGTGCCCTAGTAATCTTTAGTCAAAAACGTTAACTTAAAACTACTAATCTTCTCTTCTGGTCACGGGCTTTGGTGCAAGGGCAGAGCTAGTGACATGAGGGGTAAATGCTGGGGGGAAAACTGAAGCTGATGCTTCACTTTATAGAAATCAATACATTGACCAAGCCATGGGGAGTACACTACCCTTAAAAATTGAAAGGATATTAGGATATTACCACAACATCACTGTTAGGACATCCCAAACAATTTTTTTTTAGGACTATGACTTACCCTGATGTAGGACAAGCTCAGTCATTCAGTCAGTCTTTCTCTCTCTTTCTCTCTCTCTATCTCACATGCACGTTGATCGTCCTCGTCCTCCTCAATAAATAAACCATTTCTTCATGCTAGGTGGTCACCGTGAATCCAGTGGAGAGAAATCCCCCCCACAACTAACTGCAAACTGGCATTCAGATCCTATGTTCAGATCTGCCTCCATTTTGTTAGCAACGCCGCAACCAATTTCCGCCGCGGGAAATCAAGTCCCGCCCTCTCATTCCAGATGCCGTTTCACTTGGATAGACGTCACAGTAGAGAAAAAAAGACAATCGCTACTTCCATTTCATGCCGACTTTAAGCTATGCTAAAGGTTGACCTTGTTACTATGGATGATGTCAGCGTGCTTACTAACTATGCATACAGTGATTGGCTGATAGTTTCTGTCAGAGATTTATTCATAGAAATATTGTAGAGCATGATGTTGCCATATATAAAGGTTTAAAAATAAAAATGTTGCCACATTCAAATAAAGTTTTAAAAATGCAGGCTATGTGTCACTAAATAAACAAGTACTGTATATGTTCATCTAATTGTCCGCCACTTACAATGTATGCTTCTCATAAACAATTAGTGAATATGCATATAAACAGCCTCTTAATTAACAGAGTCGAATAATCATGGCTGATTGTAATACATGCAAACGTTTATATAAAAAAAAAAGCTGTTACTTCTTGCTCGACTGGTTACTGGGAAAAAAAATAAAATAATAAAAAATAAAATAAAAAGGTCTTAAATGCTAAAAAGGTCAGCCTTAATTTGTTTTGTGAATATGGGCCCTGCCTTATAGTGATGATTATTTATTATAATTATTTTATATAATTTATCATTATTATACCCTTTATCCTTTACAAAACTCATATTAGTTTACTAATTATTATTAAGGTTATATTTTAAATTAATATAAATATATACATATAATATGAGGTATAAATAAGCTTTAGAATCAGTAGATAAAGCTTTAAACTTTAAAGCCTTAAAAATAGGTGCATGACACCCCTACAGGGCTCTGCTTACAGATAAATTTTACTAAACTCACCTGACTACAATATAAGAGAGGCCAAAGTCAGGCAGAGCCTGCCAGATCTGAAGGAACTTCTGAATGGCATCTGTTAATGAGAGTTGAGCTACATTCTGATAGGCCTCCAGGATCCTCGGCGTGAGCTGAACAATTAGAGGGAAAGAGAGACCAAACTGAGGTCATGTCCACAAGTACAAGGGTATTTTCATAAACAGAGTTTTTCCTTCTTCCGTTTTTAAGAAAATCTCTGTCCACATGAAAACACAAAAGCATGCTATGAAGCACTGTCAAGAGCATGCCAAACCAACAGGTGGCGATATAATCTCAACCGTAAAGCCATGTTGGGCAATCGAAGCCGGAAAAAGTTTCCAGTAGGCGGGGATAACAGCACATGCTCTGACGTCACAAGCCAAAATCTTCGGTTTCGCTGTCTACACGATAACACTGCAACCGGAGTTTTTGAAAATCTTTACCTTGGCAGGAGTTTTCAAAAATGTTCGGTTTCAGTGAACTGGTACTGTGTTTGGCGTTGTGGACGAATGAAACAGCATAGAAAGTCTGCGGTTATGAAAATACCCGCGTTCGTGTGGACAGGGCCTTTAGTTCAAGAGAAACAAAAAAAGGACTGAAGATTACATTTTATATAAAGGTTACACTTTTTTGGATAGTCCACTTTAGACATTTTAATAATTATAAGTAACTTTGCAACTGCATGTCTACTAACTCTAATTAGAGTAGGTATTAGTAGACTGGTAATGCTTAAGGACAAATCTTACTATTAAGTAGCGACTTATTTGCAAGCATATTTACTAGCATACTGTCTGTTTATTAATACTTATTAGGCACATATTAATGCTTTATTCTGCATGACCATATTCTAGATCCCTTAACCCTACCCAATACCTAAACTTAGCAACTACCTTACTTACTATTAATTAGCAGCAAATTAGGAGTTGAGGGGAAATCTCTTAGTTAATTGTAAATATGTGTTCCCTAATCTAAATTACCGGTAGACGTAGACTGTTAATTTAGGTTAGGGTTAGTAGAATAAATTTACTTGTACTTGCAAAGTTACTGATAGTTGGTAGAATGTCTGTCAGGGGACTATTAAAATAAAGTGTTAACAGATATTAACCAGACAGTCTATGAATACTCCAAGGACTGCTAGTTTGTATGTAGTTGCAAAGTAACTTACAGTTAGTGGAATAGTGTTTACGAATAATGCAGTAGGTTAACCAGTTCAAACATGTATTCTAAATGTGGTACCTGCTTGGGTTTGTACTTCTTCTGGTAGCGTGGAGAGACAAGGCTGGTGTGTATATGATACTTTCATCTGTCTGAGCTGTGTTATTTCTTGGTGTGGTTTTCTGCATGGCCAAGAACGACTGAATACTCTGCACCTCACTAGAGAATGAGCTGTCAGCTAAAGTCTTGCCCTTCGAAGCCAAACGACATGCTGCCATCCATCGGCTGTACTGCTGTTCCTAAAAATAAGACAGAGAGTTAGAGTTTTTCTGTAGTTTTATGTACCATAGACACAATGTACTGCTGTTTAGTTTTGGTGAAACTGTATTACTCACTGTACAGATCTGGTTCAACAAGGATGCTAAGGACATTTTCTGTGGTGCCATCAGCCGTCAGATTTCTTATATTTGCTTCTATAGCATTTATTATGCTATTTAGAATTTCCAGAACTGAAAGCTCATATTTCCCATGGTGTGCTAAATTAAATGCTCATATCTCCAGCCGAGAAAGGTCTCTGATAAAGAGACTACATCCAATATTCCTGGCATATTGGAAAGATCTAACAGTGTTGGTGTATCTAATCTAACAAAGCCACTGGCACCAGTGGTTTTTACATTCTACTTAGGCTTTCCCAAAAGCTTAAGTACTTTGAAAATGCAAAGATTTTTTTTTTTTGTACAGAATATTTTTGATGCATTTTCTGATACATAAAGTGAAAAAAAAAACAGATGTCTAAAAGCCTTTACTTCTAATACGTTAACAAGAAAAAACATAAATGTTGAACCTGACTGTATCCACTTCTTTTCTTGAAATATATGAAAATTCATGGATATTTATTTAGATAAAGCATCATCTACATATTTAAACAGCATTTCAGAAAAATTGTAATAAAAAAAAAAAAAATAGTCACTTAGGGTATGTTTACATGACAACGATTGTAGTCTTTTTTGGTTTTTATTTCTTTTTCATTTTTTAAAAGGTTCCTGTACAGACAACAGTGTTGTCAAAATGACCCCCATTCACACGGATCTGTTAAAAAAACGAAAACGTTGTGTAGGCCAGTAATTGGCCATGTCACATTGTAAAGAAACACTACGTGCCTACACACATCCGCATTTCTATAGTATGAACATGAAAGACGAATGGGTATGTCACTGTTTTCACAAATTTGTGTTTTTGTAGTTTACAATGGAGACACTAACAATATTTTTTTTAAACAAATAGCAGTTTCATGCCTCCAAAACGCCATTGTCATGTAAATGAATACTTAAAACGCATAAACAAGGTTTCTATTTTTAGTTTAAAATGGTGTCGTGTAAACGCCCCCTTAGATTACAATATCTGAATGCTTTTATGTAATGTTTTACTGCCATGTTATTGACTCATTAGGTCTAAATTGGCCACTACATACATACTGATGTCAGTTGAGCTGTTCTACGATCAGATAATCATTGACTTACATGCATCACAGCGCAAGTAGACCTCATTCATGCCCCTCTGGCCCAGGTATCAGCAACCTGATACAAAACTTCTGCCCAGCAACACTCACATCAGGGGCCACCTCGCAACCTGTGTTGATGAAAAAAGTGTTGTGCACCTGTGTGATGTGTAAATAACACATTTGAACATCCATGAGAGCGTGATCACCTTTAAGGTTCATTTGTTGAATTGGCTCTTTAGAACTCTCCTCTTTACTCTTATAGTAGGAAATGGTTGTGTCCTTAAATGTAAACCAGTATTGTTTATATCCTTTCAGTGTGAGCCTCTTCGGTCTGAAAAAAGGTGAAACCACAAACATTAGTCATAAAAGTCAGGTTTACAGTGGTGTCTAAAATTATTAGAACATAGTATTTTCACCAGCTTAAAAAATGGTTTTAAGTCAGTTATTTCTATCCTTTGCTGTAGTGTGTCAGTAGGAAATATAGTTTACATTTCCAAATATTAATTTTGCCATTGATTGTAATAATCCAGTGAGATTTTTTGTTCGCACAAAGAGTCTGACAGCAGCCAATGCTCCACACAGAGATCTGATCTCATCATCATCCAGTCTGTTGGAATGACACGAAGAAACAGAACAAACTGAGACAGACTAAATCCAGAAGAATTATGGCAATGTCTCCAAGATGCTTCGAGAAACCTACCTGCAAAGCTACAGTACCATTTAAAGTTTTAGGCACTTGTGTAAAAATGCCGTAAAATGAGGATGCTGTCAAAATAATGTCATAAATAGATTTTCTTTATCAATTAACTTCTATTTCTAAATAAAGTGAATCAAAATTTGATGTGACCATCTTTTGCGTTTGCGTAAAGCAGCTTTTGTCATTGGTGCACTTGCGCATAGTTTCTAAGGTAGCTTTGGCAGGTAGGTCTTTTTGGCCACCACTGTATTTGTATAGCACTTTACACAATACAAAACACATTGTTTCAAAGCAGCTTTACAGACTGGATTACTACATTGTAGTATTATTAGTTAGTTGCTGTCATTACTAATTATTTATTAAGTTTAGTAAGAATTAAGCATCATTTAGTTTTGTCCAGATTATATAATATTAAAAACCTGAGGAAATGTATGTGGGATCGGAAACTCTGGTATGTGTGTCTTACCTGAATATTTTCAGTAGTCCAGGTAGTTTGGTGCCGTCTTGGTTTTCCTGTGTGTACAATTGAGATATTAGATAGTGCATACAGTTCACAGATCACCCAAGACAGTGATTTATTGGGTGTTTTGAAACACCTACAGTAGTATAATGAGACTCTATAATTCGACTGTATCATATTGGTAGATACACAAAATGATGATACTTCTAAAGGCCTCCTTAATTATTGTTTACAATTATCAACATTATCGAGAACTTCTGCTGAAAACCTGTTGTAGACCAATCACTGCTATGTGCCTGCTCCTGCCAGCTAGTTGATGTTCATACTTTAGTTTAGTGCAAGTAAAAGGCCTTTTTAGCCCTTTTATAACTGTAAAAAATGTCCACCAAAAGGGCGATGGTACACAGATATATTTTTTGGATTGGTTGAACCTTTTATGGATGCAGAATTTTTTCCTGTCTGCCAAAAATGAAAATAAAAAATTAATAAATAAACTTTTGGATATTTAACTACAGACCACCTTGACCTTGACATATATTTTGCTGCTGTGAAATCTTTAACTGATTTTTTATAAAGTAAACATGTTTACTTGTTATATTGTTACAATAATATAATTAATTATTATTTTTTGAAATTAAAATATTGATTAATATTGAAAAGATAATATGTCACGATGAACACACACTGGACTGAAGCGATGTAGGTTTAACTTGGATTATCCATGCATCATTTTTAGAAAAATCATCAAAATTATATCAAATATGATACTTCAGGGTTGAGAGGAACTATTATTTGTACATTTTCCGTCAATTAATGCATCATATATTTTATTAAAATACTAATCTTGGCATCATTAAATATTCATCCTGCTTAAGATGTTCATGGGTGGATACAGAGTGAAGACTGTCTAGATGCATTTTATGTAAGTAGTCTGCTGTATGGTTTATTATAGATCTCCTTTATTGTGTAATGGAGTCCCAAACCTTACTGCTGGTCGAGTCTAAAGGTCTAGTTATGCAAGCCTTAAGTCTCCTGTCTGCCTTCTCCCTTTGTGATCCTCTGATCCGTCCCTTTGATTTGGCTGCACGGGTGGACTGAGTTCTGACTTCTCACTAGGTTTGTTGTAGAACTGTCCTCCATCTATGACCTTTGCCCTGGTCTCGACACATCCCCTGTCCAGCCAGCTGGATCTCAACGCAGGACTCGTGCCCTGCTGAGTGTTTTTTTGTTTTTGAATGACTCTCACTAAAGTTTATTTTCGGTATCTTTTGCTTTTGGGCATATCCTCATATAAGCTTACTTTAAACTCCTGGCGCAGTATAGACCCAGGTGAGATGGATCCTGTCACTGGTGGATGTGAATTTCATAGAGTTTTGCTTGGGTCCTCATGACTTAGGAGGATATTATGATGAGAGAAGCTCTTGGGCCAGCTTTGTTAAAATCTACATCAAGCAGAATTTTGGATCCCAACTGCCCGCCACGGTTTTGTCCTTCCCACAAGAGTGGAATCAACAGCAGTTTACTGCTGTGAGCCTGCTGGTCAGTTCTTTATGAAGTTGTGTTTCCTTCTCTAGCCCCAGACATACCTCCTTGTGAGGTCCACGGTAGGTCCTCTCCTCAATGGATGGGCTGTGACTGGGAAGCTGCTGGGAACTGTCATGTAGATTTGGAGTTTTTAAAGCAAAAAAAAAAATCACACAAACAGAAATACAACTGTAAACCATTCATCAAAAGAGAACAATCCTTCATGACAAAATAATTTGCGACGAGAAATGTAGGCAAGAGCAGTGCTAGTAAGCCCCCAATCTCAATTTAAGAGGCAGCAAACTCTGACCTTTATGCTTCCAGAGAGCTGAGCTTTTTGAACAATAAATTCACATGAATATAAGAAATCTAAAACTGCACTTTTAGATTTGTTTGACACTATGAATGTATGTACACTAGATTGTGTGATTCAGTAGTGCCTAATGGATTAATGCTGCCTTCCGTGCTATCGGAATTTCCTATTTCCCACTTATGAAGTCGTGATTAAGAGCTTGTCCCTATTCAAAGTGCTCCGTTGTGGGAAAAAGAATAAAATGTAGCATCCTATTGGTTAAGAATCATGTAAATATTCACCATGGGATAGTCTTAGACGTGCTACAGTCTATGCATCAAAAATTAAAAGAAAGACCTTAACATAATGGCTCTTATGCATGCTATTGTTATTTAACAGTCATTACATATATAGGCCTATATATTGCGGACTGTGAACCTGGAGTCAGGATTTAGCGCGAGTCCGCATTCCTGTGGAAGTGGGGAGCAGCCAGCAGAAGATTCCGCTTGGGTCTTAAAGCCTTCCTCAACGTGCTCGTTCTCAAATAACAATGATCCCCCCTCCAAAAAAAAAAAAAAAAAAAAAGATTAATTATCAATTGAGAATTTGTTATTATTATGGTCTAGTGAAAATAAAATTATGGGCTGCGAAAAAATAATGAATAAAAAGAGTATGGCTGCTGTGAGTGCAGGCAGCATAATTCACATTCAGCACATTCACAGGCAGCATAATAGACATTTCAAGGTTTCTGTAGATATATTTCTCATGTATGTAGAGGCACCTATTTTTTAAGTTATTTCATAATCAGAAAAAATTCAGAAGTGATCGAGGAGGCCCCTCCCTGTCATGGATGTGCATAAATATTTTTTGCACAAACACTTGAATCTGCGAATAATAATAGAACACATTTCTTTTAGGTTACAGTCACGGGATCCGCATTAAAAATAATCTTTCACAAGTCAACCCGAGACAGATGCAGTTATAACCTGTAAATTGGAAGGCTGTTTGACGTTTTAAAAGATTCTAACGGCCTCATGGCGCTCCAAATCACTGACATTCTTTGTTCTTTGATCAAGATTAACGGATGCATGACTCTTTTAACTGGTTTTAATAAATCTCTTTGCAGTAAATAATACAGATATAAGCAGTTAAGGTTAAATATATTGTACAAATAATGATAAAAAAATGTTATATACTGCGAATAAATGGAAGTTTTAACATTTTGCATGTGCATTACAGTAAATAATTTTTTTTACATGCAATTATCCAAAATAAACCAAACAGATCTAGTAATGAAGAAAAATTTGTAGACAACTAAGACATAAATGCTGCGCGTCGCCTCAAATCTTGCACTCGGGTATTATATAGGAATATGATTACACTCCCTGCAACTTTTTTAACCGTTGCGGGCGAAATTTTTAACAAATTTGTATGAGAGCAAAGGTAGTATAAAGACAAGGGGGTAATTTCACGAAGGCTCCTTAAAAACGCCATCGAAGTTATCTATTAATGAGTATGCTCTTTTTTAACATTGTTGTGCATTTTGTGAGATTATGAGCGAGAGAACCTTGATTTTTAAACCGTGAGGACATTTATTAAGCGTCCAGTCTTTAGAGTTTCCACCATGCGATTAGCCTAAATCTTTGCCGGTTTAATTTATGTTTCTTGTTTTAATTAGGCCAAGTAATCCCCCCCCCTTCCTCTCTGGTGGATTGCTGGAAAATTATATGCCAGTGCCTCACAATCATACTATAAAGAATGAAAGGGTAGTATTGCGAAGGTACTTTATAAAACACAGGAACACATTTCGCTACATCAGTGTACATGTACAGACAGATATCTTTTTCCCAATGAAGTTATTATGCTCAAAATAAAGGATCGAGGTAACGAAATACTACCAGAATTATGTCTCCGCTTGTGACAGAATTAAATGCCCACTGTGCGGTTTATTAAAGGATATTTTTCAATACTAGTAAAATTACCAAAAATGTCATTTATGTTATCAAATATCAGGCCTAATAATGTGAGGAATATTGAACAATTTTGATTATAGTAAATCCACTGTAGCCTAGTATCCTATAATACTAAGGCTACCCTTTTAACTGCTCCGATATGTACAACAAAGGTAAACCGACTCATTTCTTTAGCGGATAATATGTAACACATAATTATATATTAAAAATAATACTGCCACACCTATTTAAATGTCTTCGCAAATCCTAAAGTAAGGTGTGTAATAACTGCTAGTGCTTAGCAGAAAAATTATTTTATAAGTGCATAGGGTCTCATATGGCTTGAACATTTATCCGGCTGATAATGTTGTCTTCTGAAGAAACGCAACGAGTAACCGTTATAATGTATGAACTTATTGTAACCTTTAATTCTGAGTTATATCACACCTACTTTTAACCTACAGTGGTCACTTTCTTTCATTTACCCTCGGACTCTGCTTGTGAGTCGGTTAATATGTAACAATCTGCGTGATCTGGCAAAGCTGGATGGCTATCGGTTCTGCGAAAAATTGTGCTTTGATGCGCTTGTGGTTGAAGTGCCACTCAGCAGGTCAAACCTGCAGACTGGCGGCGGCACCGCGGGACAAAAAGCCTCGTATTTATTTTATTTTGGTTGGCCCCAACCTAATGTAGCCACCTACTGTAGCCAGTGAGTTCATGTAAGCAAACTTCTGTCCTTTCTATTTACCAGTCCTTTACCCTCTCGCCAGTCTCTTGATTTTCCCACAACAGCACTCATAATGCTCTTTGCTCATCGACGCAGAGCTGAGAGAAATTTCTGGACATATTTGTCTATGTCCTGTCAGCAGCTGGATATGATTTGTGTACCTTCGTAACTTGTATCTTTTCCCCCCTCTCCTCCAGGTGCCAATCCCAGACCATTAGATGCCTGATCCAAAGGCTGCTGAAGAACCAGAAATAATATTTCCTTTCAACAAGTTCTTTCTTGAAGTCCTTATCTTGAGGGAAATTGGGACCCTGCGTGGTATAAGGGCTTTACTATAGTTGGCCATTTGCCTGGCCTGTGCAAAGCCGACAACAACTCCTGGGCTTTGCCAAATTCTGTTGACAGCTTCTCTGCAAATACGGCACTTTTGCTCCTCCCTCCTGATACCACAGCCTATGGCCTGTTATGGGCCTCCTTCCATCCATTGGCAATACTGTGGCCCTCCAAGGTGGTCCACTTTGTTCCCATTCCTAAACTCCCATCTACTAGGGCACTGGTTCTTATCTCTGGTCCTGGGAAACCACAGAACTGCATAGAACTATCAATGTATTTTTATTTATTTATTTATTTATTACATTTCCCACATAATTACCCAACAAAAACTAATATAGTTGGTTTATTTAACACACACAATAACACTACAACAGGGCACTTTGTCTTAGTGGTCACAATGGGAACCTGCTGTGTGTGATGGACTAGAAGCCAACCCTGCTCAAGGAGGGTTAAATTCCTGCAGACTTTTGCTCCAATCCTGCTCCAACAACAGCATGTATATTTCTGGTCATCCCTGAACACCTTGATTAGCTGGTTCAGATGTGTTTAATTAGGTTTGGAACTTAACTCTTCAGGAGCAGTGTTACCACAGTGACAGCTTACCCAAAATAGTATGACAACATGCCTTGCTATAGTGCCACTCTGTGTCACATGAAGTGTGTGTTATAGACGTTTCATCGGGCGTACACGCCTAGCCCTAAGTTAACTCCCGTTCTGTGTTTGTTTATCAGTCTAGCTATTTAAGCCATCTACAAGCGCAGTTAAAGTTAAGGTGATGAGTAAACAGAAGTTGGGCTCAGGTGGTTTGTGCTATGATGTGTTTCCCCATAGATACATTTATTTATTTGTGGCACTCACAATATCAAAACTGACCGAAATAAAAACTTGAGAGGCGCGGGTGGTTTTATATCGCTGTATTTCTGAGGGAAGACTATCTTTTAACTTTGAGTCACCACTAAGAAATACAAAATTATTTATTGTTTTAAAATTCCTGACACCACACTGAGCACTTCTCAGTTTTTTTTTTTTTTTTCAGATGACCCATTCACGAAGGCTACAACAAGTCACCAGAGCCGGTTGGCATGACTAAAAATTATGATTGCATTAATGGAATGTTTTCCTTTGTGCAACTGATTTTTTTTTTTTGCCCCCTTTGTATAAAACCTTCCAGACAGTAGAATATGATAACAATACCCATGAGTACTCTTCCATAGTATATATATAATATATCCATATATATATCTACTTATGACTATAATAAAATTATATATAAGCCTGTTCTTGATTATACCAGAAATCCACTATCACCAAAGCAATGTGCAATTATATAGTACATATAAATCTAATAATTCAACGGTAAATTAAGCAAATACATCAAACCAAAATAATAATACAAAAATAATAAGTTAAATGACACTTACAAATAATAACTAATCGGTCTACTAGTGCAAAATCCTGTCGACCATGTAAGGTAAAAAAGCAAATAGTCAATACAAGATTATATAAAAGATAATAGAATAAATTATTGATATGATGTTTCCTGTGAGGTCTGCAACAAAGCATTGGTTTTTTGGTCAGACAAAGGAAATAACTTCATCTATGATCTCGCGGCAGGTGCTTTTCCGCCGTTCGTGATCGGCGTTGCTGCTAGTATAGCTTGCATTCCATTTCATTTTACCCCTAACTTAGGCAACGTCCAAAAGCCGAGCGGATTTCGAAGCACATTGTGATAAAGTACAATCAGATATACATTTTATCACCCATGTTTTCTTGGTCTCAAGCGTGCCATTTAACTAAATTTACTTTTAGGAGGTCTAGAACAAGAAAATCCGATTAATTGGTTTTAATCACAATTTTTTGAAGTTACTTACAGTTAGTGTTTGAAGAAAGGTGTCACATATCCCGGTTTGTTGTTGGATGGCGGTGTTCGCGGCTTTTCATTAACAATATATTTTTGGCCTGCAGGCCACCCAGTTGTATACATCCTTGCCATTACACACTCTATTCAATGGTAGGTTTACAGGACAACGGGCCAAAAAATGGGGTTGTGGCTGACTTTTACTTACAGTACTTTGATCCGCACAAAAAAGGCAAACCGTGCGGTGACCATGCACGTTCCTGGGGCACCCTCGGTTTTTCTCCCGCTTTAAAGAATCCTCCGTGTTGGCCAAGAATGAATTTGCAATTTTTTAGGTAATTCCTTATTATACTCAGCAAACATATTTTGCTTGTTATATCAAATAATCTACCCTCTACAGCGGACTACTTAGCTGTTTTTTCTATTGATTCTAATTTGGAAGTCTAAAACCGAAGGTTAAACTTAGGGGCCACAAAAGCGAAACAATGCACCGTAAACGTTTGTTATTTTATTTTGTTGCCGTTGAAACCATCTATACACTCGTATTTCCTGGGCAATAATAGAGGAAATTCTCAACATCTTTGTGAGATTAAAGACTTCCCGAAACTTAGGATAGCAAGACTGTCTTAATGGTTGCTTTATAGATAAAACGCACACTGAGTCTACCCAAGAATTACATATTTATTCAGTAACACTTGATATCTATTTAATACTAAAATAAAAGATTTTATTTTAGCTAATCTATAAAAAAAGAAGCACACTAGAACACACAAAAGTTTACACTTGAACAATCCATAAAAAGAAAGGAATATAAAATTATGTTAGCACATGATTAGTATGGTGTATGAGCTTGTCCGACTGTTTTTGATCATGTGAAATATGTAAATATGTGACTCTACTGCAGGGGTGTCAAACTCAATTTCCTGGAGGAGGGCCGGGAGCCTGCACAGTTTTGTTCCAACCCTGCTTCAGCATACATACCATGTAGTTTTCACAAATAAGCCTGAAGGACTTGATTAGTTGGATCAGGTGTGTGTTTAGTGGGGGTTAAATCTAAACTCTGCAGAGCTCCGGTCCTCCAGGGAGCTGGGTTTGACACCCCTGCTCTCCCCGAGGGCACCATTAAACTTGTCTTTTTGAAGAGCTGTGTATATGTCATGAAACTGACCAGCATGTCATCTGCACTGCTCTCTCCTTCCATTTTCACCTCCAGACACTGTAGAGCCGAATCCAGATCTTCCATAGCTGGACAAGATGCCACAGACTGTTCTGTCAGAGATACTTTCCCAATGTGGTACTGATGTAATCACACACAGAGAGTTCATAAAATGTAAAAACACTTTTCACTATAGCTCCAATTGTGTTAGAACATTGTTCACAATCTCAGTGATCACAATTATAGATCACTGTTCATTTGTATGGTGAGTTGATATCTGTTTCTCTATCACCTATACCTGCAAGGCAGCGAAGACCATCATCTCCTCCTCAGTGCATTCAATTTCCTCCAGCAGAATGGCCCACCTTGACTGTTCATTACAACTTTCGTCAGGCTCTTTTCACGTCAGCCTGGAAGATAGATTCATGTGTTTTTTTCATAATTTTATGGGGGGGACAATAAGATCCAATAAGAATTCAATATTTAAATCAAATGTAAATAACTAATTTTATATATATATATATACATACACAAGTACAGTAAATACAAATACAAAATGTACAAAATACAAAAGATCCTGTATGTTGCTGTATGTACCTACCTGTGGTATGATGTCATGGAAAGTATAGTATTTACAGAAGCATGAGAATGAGTTTATCATTTTCTTTGACTCCCTGTTGTAGAAGAGAGAGCGGGGCTGAATCAAGCCACCTGCAGAGATTTCAGAACAAATTACCATTACAGTATATTCTCAAATATTTTCAATGCATTGTACTTGGGGCATGGAGTACAGACTGATGTAAAAAAAACAATAAAAAAAAAACAATTACGCTTTTCAGCATGAGGGTGCAACAAATATTTGAAAAAGTGACAATACAGTACCTATTTTTGCATTAACAATATACAATATTTCATTGAATGTAGTCATCCTGAAAACAAGATGTTGCCTAGTGTATTACCCTACCTGCTGTTAATATGTGCTTTCTCCATTATGTTAGTTGTCCGATACAGCTTAGCAATGGTCTCTGGTGCTGGAGCAGGCTGACTGACCGCCAGGATTTTATACACAACTTCAGTTTCACAAATAAAACAAAAAAAACATTGGCAAGCTTCGGGAGACTTGAGTTATTGTGCCTGCTATTGCATTAATGAACATCAGAGCAGTAAGTAAATAGGTAAGTAAATAAATAAATAAATAAATATTTTTTTTGTTTGTTTGTTTATTTAGTTAGTTAATTAGAGTGTAAGCATTCTTTGAATTGGGTCATATTTGTGTGTACTGGTTTGGAATTTATATTTTCTTTATATGTATTGCTCACTTGATGGAAGTGGTGCGCATGTTATGTCATACACCTCTTCCCCAACATCTTTATCTTTCTTTTTTCTTCTTCTCTTCTACTGGCCATAGAAGGGATGGATTTCCTCTGAAGTGAATGTCTGAAGAAAAGAAAACAAAAGCAGTCATGTGTGCAATAGTCAAATCAAACCACATGTGTGGTTTGAAAGAAAGCTATAGCTAGAGCTGTCATTTTTGCAGACACTGGTATTACTGGTCATAAAATTTAACATAAATGAAATGCATTTTTCAGCAACAGACTGTTTCTGAGGTTGATCTGAAAGTTAGAAGCTAGAGAAAGAGCTACAGATGGTTTGAACTCATCCCACTCACTCAGGAGTTTACATATGCCCATGATGGTGCTTGAGGAATCTGGGGCTGGAGAAGCAGACTTCTCATTAGGAGGACAATGCTGCTGGGCACGTTACTAACTGCAGGGGAGGCTTGTGCTGGGGTGTAAAGGGCAGAGTGGGGCATCTGCATGAATTCCACATTTATCCAACGTCCAGGATGGTTTCAGTAACCACTGCTACTGCTTCTGTTCCCCACCACAGAGCATGGTCGGACCAATCCTGCTTTATTTCTGAAGAGAAGGGACAAAAAAGGTTGTCGGTCTCCCTTACACTAGTTCCAAATTAATATGATTTTATGTCTTCCATGAAACACAAATACAGATGTTTTTGAAGAATGATTTAAAAATGAGAACTGCATTTAGTATTGTCAAATCACCGGTACCATAAGTGATGTTTAAATGTATTACAAAATTATTGGGATTGGGGAATGGCATAGGGGAAAATATAAGAAAAAAATTATATATATATATATATATATATATATATATATATATATTATTCACTCATTCTCATGTTGTTCCACGTATCATTGTGGCTATGTTTCTTCTTCAAATATTTTGAAGAATGTTTTATATATTTTGTCCATGCATTTTAAGTCCATGGGGGGCCACACGGCATTATATAATCTCTTTGAAACTATTTGTTTGTTGTTTGTTTGTTTTGTTTTTGGTATTCCACAGAAGACAAAATGTATGCAGGATTGGAACAACATGACTGGATAATTTACTGCTTTAATAATGACTACAATGTATGTCCTTTTTTTTTTTGGCTCATGTAAAGGTAAAAAAAAAAAAAAAAGTTAATAATAATAATAATAATAATAATAATAATAATAATTTGTATAGCCTGAATGCACTGTAGAAATTAAACTTTGGATAAAGCGTCTGCTAAATACATAAATGTAAATAAGCTAGTCAGTTGGTTTTAACTTTGTAAAATGTATATATATATATATATATATATATATATATATATATATATATATACACATATACATATAATAAAATAAGTATGTAGAAAACTGTTACAAAAATGGCTCTGAGGAGGTGGTTTGGAAGACCTGAGGGTCCACTTTATATTAAGTGTCCCTAATACCTGTGTACTTACATAGTAACTAGATGTACATAGTATGTACACAGTGTAAAAATACACATTAGGTACTGTATTATCTACAGCTCAATGTTTGTGTAATATACTCTCATATGTAACAACCCACACAGAATGAGTATGTATAAGTACAAATGTGTAACAGGACATTGGTAACAACACTTTTTGGTAATGAAAGTACAAATGTGTAACAGGACTAATAGCACTTTTTGGTAAAAAAAAAAAAAAAAAGTGTTACACTAATATAAGATTTACCATGGAATTACTCTGTTACCACGGCAGCGGTCAGTCAGTTGGGCTTTACATATAAATTATGGTTGGTTGTCCAGGAATGTCACACTTTATATTAAGTGGACAGTTCTTGAGGAGTTACCATGTAAATAAACTGGTATTACAGTGGTGCACCAACTCCTCCCAATTTACATATCCCTAAACCTACCCATTTCCATCCCTAAACCTACCCATCTCCACCCCTGGATCAAATGGTTCCAATTACTCTTATACAAATTGTTGTTACAAAATGTAGTTATATAATTCCTGTTACACTAGTACTTAGCGAAGTGAAAAAAAAGTGTTGTTACCAATGTCCTGTTACACATTTATACTTACACAAACTATCCTGAGGGGTTATTTCACATGTGTGTAGTTAACAGAAATATTACAGCTGTAGATACTATGTACCAATGTGTACTTACATTTGTGGTTACATACTATGTACAGATTTCATTGTCTATGTAAGTACACGAGTATAAGGGACACAATATAAAAGTGGGACCGACACAGAGATTTAGACTGGTGTTACAGAGTTATGGACATGCGTGAAAACAATCCTGATGTCATAAAGCCACTGCAAGAAACTCTGGATATCATTTAAAATCTAAAACATCAGACATCAACTCACGTGACTTTTCCACAGTTTTTGAGGGATGACTCCACCAATATGTGGAGTCCGAGGTGACACTGATTTTTAAGAGTGGGAGAAAGCTTCCGGTCCCGGTTCCTCTACAGAAGGCGGACAGATTACATACTGCCATTCTGGTCTGGATACAGGAGTGGCATGAGATGTCATGCTTCCACAATCTCAGCTTTACTTGTTACTAATTGCTTTCTAAACCCCATATCAACATTTACCCATTGAAAAATACAAGAATAGATGTAGAGCTGTAATTAAATTACAGAAAAAAATGAATAATACTTTGCTTTACTTTTTAAAGGAAATGTAAATTACAGTAATGAATAACATGAAAGTAATGTTTTTCGTGTGTATATGAAGAGTTCAGATGCAAAAGAAAGCCTCTAAATGCTGTCACAGAAATTATCTTCCTAAAAATAAAAAGCATTTTATCAGGTATATATATTTACATTCAGTTATTTCACTTAATTGCATAGAAAGGACCTATACATTGCCGTTAGAGTAAAATTACTGAATATAGGACTCTGATAAAAATGCTAGTATTTATGATGATAATTTCAGATGGCATTAGCGGCGTTGCCTCTGACCTTTCATAGACACAAACACACCCACACACACAGACCTAAGAGAGAGAGAGAGAGCAAGAGAATGAGAGAGTTAGAGAGAGAGTTCAGTTTAAATTTGGCCTTGTATAAAAGTACTTTGCATACTTTCCCAGCACTTTTGTTCCTTAAAATTTGATTGATTGATTTATTCTCTGTGTAACATAATATGTACATTATGGTAAATAAAAAGTAAACTTTACTTTATATAAAATTACATAATAATCAAAAACGTCAACCATTCAGAAAAAGACAAACTTGCTGTGTTTAATGTGATCTGTGGCCTTTGCTTTCCTTTAAATATACCCACACAGGGTATGTTTTTAAGGTTTATTTATCCTAAATCCTGTTTAATAATGTAGTTGTTGGATTAGGTATTGCATAGCATTAGGGATGTAAAATTATGGTCATGCCAGCAGAGTAAAAAAAAAAAAAAAAATTTTGCTTTATAAGTACTAAAAAGAAAAGAAAAAAAAAAAAAAAAAAAAAAAAAAAAAAAAAGAAAAGAGAAAAAGAAAAAAAAAAAAAAAAAAAAAAAAAAAAAAAAAAAAAAAAAAAAAAAAAAAAAAAAAAAAAAAAAATAATAGCCCATATGCGTAGTGCTATGGCATGCTAATATGAGAATTAGAACCTATACCTAAAGCTAAACCAAAAAAAAAAAATCAAACTCAATTCAAATTCTCTTGTGTAATGGCACATGTAGCAGGGTGCACCAGGAATATTTTACACTTTGATTAAAATAATAAATAAATAAACTTAAGAAATCATTATGACAGAACAAAGATGTTTCTACGGTACAACGTCTAGGCCTGAAGGCCCATGCGTGTGCACCTTCTCTTCTAAACCTTACAAATCAACAAAAAAAAAAAACAACCCCCACCCTTCCTTTCTGTTTTTAATGTGTTTAATTTTTATTTTTTTTTGTTTGTTTCTTACCTTGTATGGTTGTGGTTCCAAAAATGTTAAGCGATGAACAGACTACGCCCTTAGTCTCTAGCACTTTCTATCTGCCTCTTTCCCAGATTTGTGAGACATGTGCGTTCACTTCCTCCCTATGATTTTCCGGTCCATTTCTCTGCTGAGGTTTCACCCCGTCTATGCGAGTGTATGGCTGTACTCTTTTCCAGACTGATTTCTTAAGGGTTCAGCTACCCATAAATAGGTTTCTCTTCCTCTTCCTGTGATAGAGATGCACTTTTAAAATGAAACAAAGCCGTATACACTACTTTGTTTTTTTCTTTGTTTTTTTTGTTTTTTTAATAAAAGACATCTAGAAGACTTCTGCACCCACAATACAGTTTAATAAATTTGTCTTTTCTTTTGATTACTGCATTTATAGAACAACTAATAAACTGGTAACTATATAGTGCTCCCTGCTGGATAGATTTAGCAGAACTGAGTTTATTTATTTATTTAATTAAAAGGTGATCAAAATCAGTTACTATTGTTGTATCAGTTTATTGAAAAAAAAAAAACCAACCAAATCCAAATACCTTTAAAACAACAAAACTTAAGGCTCTCTAGAGGTTAAAAAAAAAAAACTACAACACACACTACAAAAAAATCTTGCGAAAAAATATTGTTTTGCTTGTGCTTTGGCTCTGCTCCTCTGAGTAGATGAATGTGTTTCGAGGCAGAAGTGTACAGATAAAAGACACTATATCAGAGCGGATGGACAACTAATTAAGGTGCTTTTTACACCCGGTGATTTCCGGAAGTTTGCCATAAATTTATACAGTAATTTATACCATCCATCCATAATAATAATAATTTGAAGGATTAATGTTTTCCCATCTGTAATTATTAACATTTTGTTATTATCAAAATTCTTAATCTTTTAAACTGCAATTTAAAGTACAAAGAGCGGGAAAAAAAATTACACACACAAAATCCTCCCCCAAAAAGATATATCACCAAAAAAAAATGAAAATTCGGTCATCATTTACTCATCCTCAAGTTGTTCCACACAAGTTTCTTTCTTGTGCTGAACACAAAAGAAGAACATAACAAATTACTTTAACCCATAAAAAAGAATATTCTATCCGATAAAAAAAAATATAACTCATGCAGGTTTGGAACATCTTAAAAGTAAATGACAAAAGTTTGGGTGAACTGAACTATGCCTTTAAGTAAAATCACAGCCACGATATGTTGCTTCTATCCGATATGCTGGTTTCTATTGCAAATCTACGCCAGCTTGGTAAACAAGGATGGTTACCTACTCCATTACTAAAATATTGGCAATGCTTTCCTAGATCTAACACGTCAAAGTGGATGTGTGTTTGCTACAGAGATTAACAAAACAATCATTGGACTGCATCATTGTACCATTTACCAGCCGTTAATCCCACTCGCTTTAAATTCCTTACTTATTCTAGAGTCGACCAAAAAGGAGGTGAATGCTAAAAAACATACATTTTAACATTGTATGCTATATTTTGGTGTTATATATAATGTATTTTGTATATAATCGTTTTATAGTCAACACAGTATTTAAACAGGTGGGCGTAGATTAAACCAGGGGTCGTTGTATGTAGGCTAATTTTTTTTAAAAAACCGCTCCGGTGTAGCCGACTGTCAGTTAGTAAAGACTACGATACTACTCAATGCGATTGGGGGGTATGAGAGAGCAGTCTGTCCACAGCAGGATTCTCGTAAACTTACCTAGCCGAGTGAGGACAGAAAGATAGAGATGGCAGGATAAAAAAAAAAAAAAAAAAAAAAAAGAGGAAAACGGATCAGCTTTCCAGCGCTGGAGAGAACTCAAGGAGCGGGAAGCCCTGCGATTGGACGCCTAGGTTGCTTTGTTTCTTCTCGATAGGTGAGTAACATTGGTTTTGCTTTGGTTGGTTTTTTGCTTTTACAGAACAAATATATATGCTGGCTTTTGCTTGAATGAACATACGTATGTGTGGGGCAGAGTTATCAAAATAGGGTGCGAGAACCTTATGGGGTAGGGGCGTGTTTTTTTACATCAGGAGTAATTGTAAGGCTGATGATACACGGGGCAACTTTTTTGAGCAATGGTGCATCGGCACTTTCCCATTGAAAATGAGTAACAGATTTCTATCTAGATATTTTAAATCGGACATGGTCCCTGTGACTCATCTGGTTGCCGGTTGACTGCAACATTGCCCAAAAATTGCCCCTTGTATCATCAGCCTAAACTACAAATTGGCTACAACAAGCTCACTAAGCTGACAGCAGATCAAAAATGTATTAACTGCATCAACTAACAAACATGCACAAAATGAATATGCAGCATAGCACTGTTTGAAACAGCATAATGTGTATACTATTTATATATAAATATATACTGTGTGTGGTGGTGTATTCTATATAGTATATTATTGCGTATATATGATATATATATTAAGTATATATATATATATATAGTAGACTGTAGCACGATTTTGCCTCTTGTTCAGTCGATTTACACTGAAAATTGATGGTCAAGCTTAACACACTGCATTGTGGGATACAGTACTCCAAACATTGTGTTGGGGTTGTATATTGCACATTGTATTGTTGCATAGGTCATCCTAGCATTCCCTACATCATGTTTAAATATTAAGCAAAACTTACATAATACAAAAACAGTATTAAAGCAGTATAGAAATAGTAATTAGTAATTTTAGATCGGACATGGTCCCTGTGTCTCATCTGGTTGCCGGTTGACTGCAACATTGCCCAAAAAGTTGCCCCTTGTATCATCAGCCTTACTATTACTGTCAGAAATAGTAATAGCAAATCTCTGTTATGCTAATTCCAGCATACAGACCACTTCTGAAACTTGCCAAACCGGTTCAAAAACTCATCACAGTTTGGCCAGATGATGCCACCTCAAAACTACAGGACTGCTTTCAGTGCACAGACTGGAACATGTTTAAAGAGGCAGCCACCTACAACAACCTCACAGACCTCCAGGAGTACACTGAAACTGTGAGTGCTTATATCAAAAAGTGCATTGATGATGTTACAGTCACCAAGACCATCACCACCACACGTGCAAACCAGAAGCCGTGAATGACAGCAGACGTTCGTGGGCTGCTAAAGACCATAGATGAAGCATTCAGATCAGGAGATAAAGCAGCCCTTAAAACAGCAAGAGCCAATCTGTCCTGTGGCATCAAAAACGCAAAACGGTCATATGCTCAAAAAATCAACAATCACTTCACAGACAGCAGAGACACACGGAGCCTGTGGCAAGCCATTCAGACCATCACAGACTACAAGCCCTCGCCACAGGCCTGTGATGACGATGCATCCCTCCCGGATGCACTCAACCACTTTTATATACAGTTTGAAATGCAGAATGACATACCTGCACAAAAGCTGCCCATACCTCCCAATGACCAGGTGCTTTGTCTGTCTCCAGCCGACGTAAGGAAGATCCTATCTAGGATTAACCCACACAAGGCTGCGGGTCCTGACGACATACCTGGCCGTGCACTAAAAGACTGTGCTACACAGCTGACAGATGTCCTAACAGATATCTTCAACACCTCGCTAAGCCAGGCAGTCGTCCCCACAACCATCATAAGTGAACCAGTCTCAAATCCACAACCATCATACCGGTACCAAAAAAATCACCTGTGTCCTGTCTAAACGACTACCGTCCCATAGCGCTGACTCCAATCATCCAATCATGATAAAGTGCTTTGAGAGGTTAATCATGCACAACATCAAAACCAGCCTTCCCAACACACTCGATCTGCTGCAAAACGTCCAAACCGCTCTACAGACGATGCAATTTCCCTCCACCTGGCTCTTACCCACCTAGAAAATAAAGACTCCTATGTCAGAATGCTGTTCATGGACTTCAGCCTGGCATTCAACACAATAATCCCACAACAGCTCATTAATAAACTAAACCTGCCGGGCCTTAACAATTCCCTCTGTAATTGGTTCCTGGACTTTCTAACTGGAAGACCTTAGTCAGTCCGTGTCGGCCACAACACTTCGAGCACTACCACACTGAGCACAGGTGCCCCACAAGGCTGTGTCCTCAGCCTGCTACTCTTCACGCTGCTGACCCACGACCAGCACTGCCAAGTTCAGCTCCAACCACATCATCAAGTTTGCGGATGACACAAATGAGGTAGGTCTCATCAGCAACAGCGATGAAACGCACTACAGAGAGGGAGTGGAACAGCTGGCCGAATGGTGTGGCACTAACAACCTATCCTTCAACGTGGAGACGACAAAGGAGGTTGTGAGGAGAAACTCCGTTGACCACCCCCAACTGACCATCGACAGCTCCACTGTGGAGAGAGTCAGCAGCACTAAATTCCTGGGGGTGCACATCACAGAGGATCTCACCTGGACCACCAACACCACGTCACTCTCAAAGAAGGCACAACAGCACCTACACTTTCTCCGCTGGCTGAAAAGAGCAAGTCTCCCTCCACCCATCCTCACCACATTCTACAGAGGAACCATAGAGAGCGTGCTGACCAGTTGCATTACTGTCTGGTACTGTAGTGCAGCAGACTGCAAGGCTCCTCCCGCTCCGCCAGACTGCTCAACAGCTTTTTCTCCCAGGCTGTGCAAGCCCTGAACTCAAATTACCCCGCCCTCCTCTGAAACCCCCACACAAACCCTCTACCTTCTGAAACATGGACCATCTCCCCTCCTCCAACCCCTCAATTTTTTTTGTGCAAATCTCCTCCATGCGCACTAGACACTTTTCGCACTCACTGCTGTGTACATAATCCCAGATAAGACTCAAATATGTGTTTACATGCTTGTGCACTACAAATCATCTTGCACTGTTCCCCAGCCTGCTGCTTGACTTATGATGTTTCTCTTTGCACATGCACAGTATTATGTGAAGCATTCGTATAGTCTATATATATTTTTCTTTTTCAGTCTATCTATAGGTAAACTTTTAAACATAGTATCATATTCAAAATCTGTCAGTAGGTTAGTTGTGTAAAGGTACAGTGTTTATGTGTAGCATTTGTATAGTTTGTATTTTTTTTAGTTTATGTGTAGACATTTATATATAGTATTATATATATATATATATATATATATATATATATATATATATATATATATATATATAGTATTATTATAGTTTAGTAAAGTCAGAATCTGTCAGTAGATTAGATTTGTATAGGTATAGTATTATGTGAAGCATTTGTATAGTCAATCTTTGAGCCTATGTATAGGTAAACTTTTATATATAGTATATTTATAGTCAAAATCTGTCACTAGGTTAGATGTGTATAGGTTCATACTGTTTAATTCATTGATGCATGTCTGTATTTATGTAGCACCGTGGTCCTGTGAGACACAACATTTCGTTCCACTGTATGTCCACACATGCAGCGGAATGACAAAGCTCAACTTGAACTTATAAGTGATATTGTAATGTACCACTCCACACATGGAATGAACAATGAACACATGTTGAGTTACACAAATGTCACACAACTTCAGGATCCAGAACTTTATTAAACTGATGGTTGCATTTCAATGTGGTGAAGCTGAAATCACAGTCAGTTAATCGATTGCAAACTATGAACTTAAGTCAAATAGGTGGGAGGCCCTCTGAGCTATGACGCTCTCCCCCATGAATAGAAGTGCATTATATAGTACAATAATAGCGATGCATTCACATTCAGAGACAGACAGAATTCTAACAGGCCTACTGTTTGAAAATTTACCACTGATGGCGAGCTGATGCAACACTTCCCTCCACCTCTCCTCCAAAGAATGGAAGAAACTTAACCCCCCACATACAAAAACCATAAGAGAACAGATTCAGAATGAATCTGCATTTAACCTGCCGAACACTGAGCTGTAAAAAAAAATAAAAAATAAAATAAAACTGCTTTTAATATGAAGGTTCAAACCCCACTCTTTAATAAACTAATGTATGAACAATAAAATGTCTTCATAATAATGAATGTAGTGCTGAGGCAATGCCAACTGGCCACATTTTAATCCAATTAAGGCTTCAAAAAAACAAAAAACAAAAAAAAAAAGGTTAATGGGATGAGTGGGAGGAGAAGGGTTAGGATGTCTGTTGAATTTGGTGAATAATTTGTTTGGAATGCCACCATCCTTCATAGTCTTCCTGTTGCCGTTCTGTAGATGAATAATGTCCTGGGGTTTCTTCTGGTTCCTTTGATCACCGAATTGCTATTAGCCCAACATCTATCAGTTTCTGAATTTTCTGAGCGATGACAGGGTTCTTTAGATGACTAGATGGACAGAAGAAAACAAAAACAAATTAAGAGTATTTGGAAATTAAATGTATTTGACATTTTCATTTCAATTAGGTATTCCCCCTAATTCTCGTTATGTCATCTAGTTTTTCTTTTTTTTTTTCTTAAGTTGCATAAATTCTGGTAGTATGTGTTGTATTTCAAATCAGTAACAAATGCGGGTGTTCAAGAATTTATTTTCTCTATGGTTTTGCATTTTGTCATATTTTAATTTCTATTAATTTTGTTTCTTTTAATATCACCTTTTCATGTGCATTTGAATATTTACGTTCATATAGACCTTCGGGAAAGCACCATTTTTAAAAAGATTGCAGATTTGCAGTAAGGTGAAGAATGTTATTTTTACATTTTGGATGTATTACAAGGTTAAATTATGTTTTACACATTTTTATGTTTCACAAAAAAAGAAAAAAAAACAAGATACTTCAGAGTGTGATGTCATATCACAGTTGCAGTGCTTAAAGTCTCACTGTATCTCACTAATCTACACCCCCAGCTCAGTTCATGCAGAGATAATATTAGTTGAATCAAGTGTACTAGATAATGTAAACATCCAGTGCACTGGGCAAGCCAGATTGTGAACCACTGCAAAATACTGAAAATAATACTCAAATGGTTTCTTACTCGCTGAGGGCCTGTGGGTCTTTCTGCATCTGCTCTAAGATCATGCGCATGGCAGGATCACTCATGATCTGCTGCACCTCTGGGTCGGCCATGGCCCTCCGTTTCACTTCCTCTGGGCTGTCGTTACGCATTGCTTGGCTCACCATACAGCGTTGCAGACCCTCTGTGGCCTCCTGTAGTGACAGAGGAATAGATAAATATAAATGTTAATATGTCAGGCCATCATCACCAGCACAATCCTCCTCAAACTCAGAGATAACGGAGCAGGTCATGTATACCTTCGAGTTGGAGTCAAGCTCGAGAGCTTTCTGGTACACATCCATTGCTTTAGAGAACTCCTTCATAGCCTCCAATGCTGCTCCCTTGCGTGTGTATCCCTTAACTAAAAGTGAGTGGATAGTGTAAGGTGTTAGAAATGAATGAATGAATGAATGAATGAATGAAATAAAAATCATATATATATATATATATATATATATATATATATATATATATATATATATATATATATATATATATATATATATATATATATATATATATATATATATATATATATATAGAGTTTGGTTCCAAAATGTGATAAACGCCATTTAAAAAAATAAATAAATAAAGTTTCTACCAAAATCAGTATTGTATGTGGTTGGTATTGAAAAGTAAACTTTTTATTTTACCCAAAATGTGATATTCACCGAATTATTGCGTCACGTTTTCTTCCGTTTTTTTTTCCAAACCGTGACAAACGCCAGTCTCCCTTTTTTTGCAGAATGTGATATATCCTCTCAACCAATTGCAGCGCACCATTCCACACACTCTGGACAGTAATAGCAGTGCTTTGAATATACCCGGCATCCTCGTTTTCCCTCATCTACTTTGTGATCAACAAACAAGGGCTGCATGATAAATAGCATGTGATTGTCATGATCATCTCGTCAGTAAAGCCTGTTCTGTGAAGCTCGCAGTGGGTAACCGCCCTCAGAGCAAACAAAGCAGCAAAACTGTACTTCACATTTTTTTTTAAATGTTACTGTTCGCTTCGCTCTGAGAGGAATAAGACATAATTCACCTCAATAAGACCGCTGAGAGGAATAAGATTTGAAGCGGCTTGACCCAGCAGAGATAAACATGAGTAAGTCTTTTATTATTAATCTACATATTAGTTTTCATATAACTTGTACACATTTTTTCTAGTTAGACTTTTTCCAGACTATAATTCCTGACTAAAGGTGTAATCAGGTGAAACATTATGAAGTTTCATTTACATCATCTCAATGTTTCACGATGCCAGGATGTTTTTTTTATTTTTTTTTTAATGTTCTATAACAGACAGCAATACGATATAAAAGTAATACGAGTTATAATGTTGCTGGCTTAATGTCAGTAAGAATGGTTAGACAAAACTTTACTGTGATAGGCTATTCTCTGTTCACGAATATAGCCATACATGTTTATAACTATATATATTGTATAGGCCTTCATACAAAGCATGCTTGTGTTTTCAAGAACGTAACTAAGCTTCTGTTCATCAATATCTGCTCTGGTGTAAATATTTTTAATGTGTTATACCCTGTCATTTGTGTTTGCAATTGTCTGAGGTAAAAAAAATAAAAAAAAAATAAAAAAAGGTGCATCAAGTAAGCTGTAAATATCACTGACAATAAATGTGCTATGTGGTAATTGTTCTTTTTTTCCTATAAATTACTAATAGTATCAGTGACCATCACAATAATGTTAATGCAGTTTATTTGCGTAAACAGCATGTTTACTTTTTTATATCAGATAAATAATAACCTGTTGCAAAGCGAGCCAATGAAAATAAGCAGCCCACTCAGAAACCTGGAACACAGCTAAGACCAAGGGAGGCACACACTCCCATCTCTTCAACGTCTCTTCAAAAAAGTATGTCCTTCAGAGCACATAAACAATATACATTTTGGAAATGCCAGGTATGTGATGTTCATTTATATATTTCAACATGACACATGAGCCTGCATTTATTTGATCCAAAATACAGAAAGTTGCATTTGCTAAAGCAGTAATATTGTGAAGTGTGATGATAAATACAATAATCATGTTAGAATCGACACTGTTCTTTCAATTAATCAAAAAAATAAATCTCTTTTCAAAATTAATAATAATAATAATATTTTTTTTTTTTGCGTAGCAAATCAGAATATTAGAATGATTTCCGAAGGATTGTGTGACTGGAGTAATGATGCTAAAAATTCAGCTTTGAAAGTCAGCTTTGTTCCTAATTAACTGTTTAACTGCACTCACAAGTGAATCAAGTTATTTTGTGGGATAATTAAATATATTCTAAATAAACTACAAATATAAAAATATATACATTTATTTTGTCCTCACATTCTTTCTTGTAACTCTTTCCTCTCAGTCACACACCTGGCTGAAAGGCTCATCATGCAGCTCATTATGTGGGTCTTTGTCTTCTCAGGTGTGAATCACAAATATTCATGATAGTTGACATTCTCGCATCTGCCCTTTTGAAACAAAAAGTGTCTTAGAAGATTTAAATAAAATCTATTGTTTTCTGTGAGTGAGTAAACAAGATGATTTTCACATCAAGCAAAAATTCTAGGCTACAAGCTTCAGGTTTGACAGACTTGTGAACAAATGTTCTCTAGGTGTTTCATGAACTTATTTCAGTGACTTCAAAATTGTAGTTTTTTTACTAACCACGCATAAACGTTGTTTTCTCAAAAAAAAAAAAAAAAACACAATCATGTACATACATGCTATTTACATATTATTGTAGCCCAGTTTGTACTGATTACAGTGTTATTAGACTTTAGCCATGTATCTATTTATAAGCAACTGAAAAAAAAAGCACAAAAGTCAAGGGATGTCAAAACTTTTCCAGGCCCCCAAAACCCCCTAGACCTCAGAGGGTTAATGTGATGTTGCTGTTTATGTTCATGTTCTTTATTGCTGTAATTAATTTATAGCATTAACAAGATGACCTGTTGAATTCATTTTGGAAGCAATGACTGATGAATGTATTTTTAGTCCAGTGCCTGTATATAAGATTAGTATTGACCAAGTTCAGAGGCTGTCATATGTGGATCAACTTACTATGCGGTGTATTTTCAGTTTCAATATGATAAATAACTTTCATATTGATTCAATGGATTTAATGCATTAAAAAAAAATGCATTTGGGAATTTTTTTTTATAAAAATGTTACAATAAATCTTTGAAAATCAAAATTTGGATTTGAATTTTTAATGTTATTATAATCTAAAGATGCTATGTGAAAGTTTGAAACAGAAAATAGTGGTTTTCATCTAGCCACTTTCTTGGTAAAGAAAACATTTTTACTTAATCAAAATGGATTTATAGCGTTTTGGAACCAAACCCTCCCTCCCTACACACACATATATATACACATACATATACACGTGTATACACACACACACACATATAAATACACATATACATGTGTATATATATATATATATATTTTAATATTAGAGGTCGACCAATGTATCTGTTTTGCCGATTAATTGCACCGATACTTGATTGCTGGAACAATCAGTTATCGGCAGAAATCCATGCCGATAGTTTTCCGGCTTGCGTCCGTTGCTGGAGCGGCTGAGAAGTGTCTGTTTTCATTATACAGTGCGAGAGTGGCCTCTAGTGATTGAAATCACTGACATCATGTGCTATTTGTTTAGACACGTGACACTGCACGCTGAACAGAGCCAGACTCAGATTTAAATGCAGCTGACAGAAAATTGTGACGCGCCACAGAGCGCCATTCACATAGTTTTCCATTAAATTACATTATATCCGCCTGAATCATTGTTAATGTACATAATGAATTGTATATTGAGCATTTTCACCGAAACGTTTGTCTTTCTGTGGCTCTAATAAAGTCTGTATGCTTCATTTATAGAGCTATAACATAGATCACTCTTTCCGTTTGCTCCGTTTTATTAAACACTGAACTTCAAACTTATCTATACCTCGTTGTTCATTCTTGAAGTAAACTTGTGTCCGTTTGGTGAGTAAATAAACTGTTTTAGACCGCTGCTCGAGTTGAACGCGACGTCCGGAGTATGTGTGATACTGGTGAGTTCTCCTGGACTCATCACTGCTCTTTTATTTTGATTAGATAATCATCAAGTGTTCAAGAATAAAGTGTGAGAATATACATTGTGCTGGTATAATTGTAGTGCCCTGTGATTTCCGTGATGCGGAAAATGCGGACGGAATCCAGTCATAAAAACAGAATTCACAGTTTAACGCAGAATGTCACCGGGGATTGGTCAAATTTTGAATGAATTAATCAAAAGTAGGTCATTACACAAATCAAATCGTGATATGGACTAGTATCTGTAACTATTAAGCCTTAAAAGTCGATTTAAATATGAATCCTGCATGTTCTGCGTGAATGGCGCAGATGCAAGGTTTCATTTATACTGAAGCGCGTGTGACGCTCGCGTTGATTTCAGCTTCTGTCGTCTCTCTAAATGAGGACGTAAACACATGAATAACATCTCCAGAACTGCTCTGAGAGAGCTTTCATGAGCTTCTGACCATTTGATTTGAGTAAAACTAGCCTCATGTCACATACACAGAACTGTAAAGGTACTCACAGCAGCCCGTCAAAATAAGTCCGGTCTATTTTTCAGTAGAATGTACATAGCCTACTACTACTACTACTACTACTAAAACTAAACATTATTTTTTAAGGAATAATCACACAACATTTCTTCCATGTTTTAATTTTAATAGTAAATCCCCTTTGCTTACCAAAAAAAGTTTGCTTTATTTTAAGTAATTAAAAGATAAATGAAATTAATGTTTCATTCCTTGATTTGATAATCAGAAAAATTTTAATACACAACACTGAATTTTTGAGGGGGGGGGGGAAATAAGGCTTCTTTAAGAAAACAAAAAAAAAAACAACAAAAAAAATAAATAATAAATTAAGTTATTTTATGCATTCAAATAATTAGACATGCTAAAACACAGAATTTGGCAACAATAAAAAATATGGTAAGAAAAAATAAAACAATTCATAGGGCCCTAAACGTAATTTGTTAAACTTTTTTTATTAAATCGATGTGAAAATGTATAAGTTTCATGGTTTTAATTAATTAGACTTGCTTTTTGATGAATAAACTTTGACTAATAAAACGGAGTGGAGAGTATGAAAAACAATGTAACAAAAACAGTCACAAAAATTCAAACGGAAATAACAGATTTTGAAAAAAAATAAATAAAAGAAAACGGAATTTAGGAAAAATTAAAACTGATTTTGTGGTAATTTCAACATTTACTATTACTATTATTATTTTATTATTATTAATACTACTAGTATGAATCAGTACTTTTTTTTTTTTTTTTTTTTAAATAAACACTATTTTAGTTTTTGTTCAGTATGCATTTTAAAAACTATCGGTTAATTAATCGTATCGGCCAGTGTGGTCCAACTAGCTATCTGTATCGGCAAACTCCACTATCGGTCGACCTCAAATACATAAATAAATACTGTGTATATATTAGGGCTGTCAAATGATTAATCACGATTAATCACATCCAAAATAAAAGTTTTGTTTACATAATATATGTGTGCATACTGTGTATATTTATTATGTATATATAAATACACACACATGCATGTATATATTTAAGAAGAATATGTTATGTTTATATATTAAATATATTTATATATAATATAAAATATAAGAATATAAATATATAAATGTATATACATGTAAATATTTTCTAAATATATAATTTATGTGTGTGTATTTATATATACATAATAAATATACCCTGTACACATACATATATTATGTAAACAAAACTTTTATTTTGGATGTGATTAATCGTGATTAATCATTTGACAGCCCTAGTATTTATATATATATATATATATATATATATATATATATATTATATATATATATATATATATATATATATATATATATATATATATATATATATACACACACACACACACACACGCTCACATGGAAGATGAGAAAACAAAATGTATAGCACTTACTGAAGTTTGGGTCCAGTTTGATGCACTCCTCACAGTCCTGAAAAACAGACCAAGAGGTGATGGTTAACAGTGACAGGACACTATGGTAAACTAGTCAACCAACTAGTCGATTGGTGACGTCAATATAGAATCAGTGTTGACGTGCTGATGCTCTTTTTTTACATTTACATACTTTTTATTTATTTGACAACCCTCCTAGTTTTAAAGTACCGGAAAAATCAGGTAACACTTTAGATTAGAGAGCACTATTCACTATTAACTAGTTGTTTATATTAGCATGCGTATTACTAGCATATTGGCTGTTTATTAGTACTTATAAAAGCACATATTAATGCCTTATTCTGAATGACCTTCTAACCCAACCCAATACCTAAGCAGAACTACTACAAACAACAGCTTCCTTACTTATTATCAATAAGCAGCAAATTAGGAGTTTATCAAGAGAAAACTCCTAGTAAATAGTGAATGTGTTCCCTAATGTAAAGTGTTACCTGAAATTCCATTGCTGGTGCCCCGAGGAAAAAGGATGGTGTCATCCGATACTCTCATACTCACCTTAAATAACATGTGACAAAAACTCACATGAATATGATCTAGCCCACTACAAGTGCTTCAAACAATCTTTGTGTGTTTGTATGCATGATTGTACCTTGAGGGCCAGCTGGAATTCCAGTAGTTTGGTGTAGCAGGCAGCTCTGTTGCTGAAGAGTTTTGCATCATAAGGGTTTCTCTTAATGGCCTCTGAGTAATGTTTCATGGCCAAAGGATAGTCACCTACATATCACAGCAACAGAACAAATGAAATTGCAGTCTAAATTATTTCAAAATAAATCTTATTAAACTGGAACATTACAGCAGTGTTGATTTTGTTCATATACACACACCCTTCTGGAAGGCATCATTGCCCTTGTTTTTTTCTTCCAGTGCCAAATCTGGATTGATGTAGGCTTGCTTCTCCTGTTCCTTTAACATCTTTTCCGCCTGTAAAGAGCAGGAATAAATTGCTTCCCATTAACAAAAGTTTTGAGTATAGATATTTTACTTCTGATTTTAAATCTCATTACACAAAGTCCCATTTCACACTACTTAAAAAAAAAAAAAAAAAAAAAAAAAAAATTTTTGCATTATTTTTTTTATAATGGGACAGTATTTTAAAAAAATAAAATAAAAATAAATTCCTCATGACAATTTTGTAATAGCAAAATAAACTTCTAAATTCATTACTTTCATTTTCAGGTGAAATATGACCAGCACACATCAGTCTAACAGAAAAAGAGAGATACTCGGGGATATTGTTGTGAATCTTTCACCAAAAGTTTTAATGACCTGCTGACATTTCTTGAGGACTTCAGGTGTGCGATGCTCTGTCAGACTCTTATTAAAAAACTGGACTGCCTCTTTGTACTTCTCCTGCTTAAAATAGGAGTTACCAATCCTGGCGTATGCCCTGCAACCAAACAGACAAATAAATTCATATAGAGGTTCCATAAATACATTAACACTTACTCTTCAGTTTTATTCTGGTACAGAAAATTTACTTGGCAATCTGTCTGTAATCCTCCCGGTTCTCTCTGCCCAGCTCAATGGCTTTCTCACAAAGCTCTCTGCACTTATCAAAATCCCCCTTTTCAAAATGCACAGCTGAGAGAGAAAACAGACACACTTAATTAGAAGTATTTACTTGTAGTAGCTATGGGTTTGTGAGAGTAGTATAGGTAGTTTTATCCTACATAAGACTTTATTAAAACTCGTCACCAAACCTTTTATCTTCACACTTGAACAAAAGCTAAGTGGAAGGGCAAAGGCTAACAATCACCATAAGGGGGCGTACACACGTTTATTTTGCTGCTATGCATCTCATTGTTGTTAAATAATTGGTTAAATGGTTGTTCACACAAAATGTGTATTTGCATTCCATTCCATTGCATTGCTATTCATTGAAATGAAGCTGGTATTAAATAAAATATGAATATTAGATGAAAAACAAAATTAAAAATTGATTACTTTGCAACTGAAATTAAATTAAATTGAAGCACCAAAATTACTAACTGGAACTAATTCAATCGAAATAAAAGCTAAATAGTAATTACATTCATTTATTAACCAGGTCCATTGGCAAAATTCTAAAACAGTACTATACACATTAAAACAGTTATACCAATGTTTTCTCGTAAGTGACTGATCACACCACATTAAGCCTAGGATGACATTAAAGTTTTTAAATATACATTTATATTGCAATTATTTCACATTCAATCTTCAAATTAATGTAGAAACAACATAAAGCCAGCATATCTTTAACATTTGTTTAATGGCATCTTTTTAATGACTGAAGGTGAGTATTACTGGCTACGTTTACACGGTGAGCGTGATTTCACCAAGTACAACATGTTCCCGTATCAACATCTTTGTTGATCCTGGAACAACATTCCAATCAACCAATCAGAACAGAGATATAACTTTTTAGAAAATATCTGATTTAGGCTTAGAGTCAGGGTTAGGTGCTTTTACACCCTTGTTAATCAGCTATCATTTCCCACAGATTTTAGGAATAAATTATGGGCAGGATTAGGTTTACGGGTAGGGATTGGGTTAAGTCTATATTTTTGGACAATAATGTTGATCCAACATCATCAAAAGATGTTGATCCAGGAACATGTCTTACTTGGCAAAACCACAACGACCACGTTTACACACAACCAAATAAACCAATTGTAATCGGATTGATGGCTTAATCAGACTGAAAAGCTTTCAAGTAAACATCTTAATCGTTCTGAAAGAAATTTCGACCAGACTGAAAGGGGTGGTTTATTCCTTTTCTAAAACGACAGAGCACATGTAAAAGCTTGATTGGATTGAAACCAAAACTGAAATGACTGCGCATGTGCAATGACGTAGAAACAGCTTAATGACGTATGACACGTGGAACGAGCAGGTCTTCCTTTTGAATAAAGTGTTGTATAAATGCATGTCCTGTCACTATAAAACTCTCCTTTCACTCGGCAACTATGAAGTGGAGCAAGACTGCATCCCACCAGTCCTTGTTTCGGATTCAGTGAACACATCCACACGGTGAACACACACTGGTAGCAGTGGACAGCCATTTTATGCTGTGGCGCCTGGGGAGGAGTTGGGGGTACTGTGCCTTGCTCAAGGGCACCTCAGTCATGGTACTGCCGGTCCGAGACTCGAACCCACAACCTTTGGGTTAGGAGTCAAACTCTCTAACCATTAGGCCACGACTTCCCCAAATATAAGCAGCATGACACAGCAGTTTATATACTCATTTTCACCAAGTTATGGCTAGAAATTTATAAATATTAATTCTGCTGTTTAAAACAAATAAAGAAGCAGTGTAGGAGAATGGTTATTATGCACAAACAGCAGGAAACTCTATATGCTTGCAGTGTGCGCATGTCAAAAAAAAAAAAAAAAAAAAATGTCTATTGATTTGAAAAAATCTATTGATTTGAAGCTTCTGACAAACACACAAAGCAACCTGATCACTTTATTTAGCGTTCATGTGAACACTACATTCAGATTCATCATTCGGAATGAATTTAATCCAACTGAAACAAAAGTTGTGCATGTAAACATAGACACTGATACCAATACTACGGATGTCTCTAGTAAATTGTTCTTTTTTTCCTAATATTTATCCACTTACTATATGTAATGTTGACTATACTGACATTACAGTATAATTGAGAGCTATAAATTGTAACATTTATTAGACCTTAAAAAAAAAAATCTTCACATAGACCCATTATAATACATATCATACACTCACCTAAAGGATTATTAGGAACACCATACTAATACTGTGTTTGACCCCCTTTCGCCTTCAGAACTGCCTTAATTCTACGTGGCATTGATTCAACAAGGTGCTGAAAGCATTCTTTAGAAATGTTGGCCCATATTGATAGGATAGAATCTTGCAGTTGATGGAGATTTGTGGGATGCACATCCAGGGCACGAAGCTCCCATTCCACCACATCCCAAAGATGCTCTATTGGGTTGAGATCTGGTGACTATGGGGGCCATTTTAGTACAGTGAACTCATTGTCATGTTCAAGAAACCAATTTGAAATGATTGGAGCTTTGTGACATGGTGCATTATTCTGCTGGAAGTAGCCATCAGAGGATGGGTACATGGTGGTCATAAAGGGATGGACATGGTCAGAAACAATGCTCAGGTAGGCCGTGGCATTTAAACAATGGCACTAAGGGGCCTAAAGTGGTAACAAGGCATGATGGATCCATGTTCTCATTCTGTTTACGCCAAATTCTGACTCTACCATCTGAATGTCTCAACAGAAATCGAGACTCATCAGACCAGGCAACATTTTTCCAGTCTTCAACTGTCCAATTTTGGTGAGCTCGTGCAAATTGTAGCCTCTTGTTCCTATTTGTAGTGGAGATGAGTGGTACCCGGTGGGGTCTTCTGCTATTGTAGCCCATCTGCCTCAAGGTTGTGCGTGTTGTGGCTTCACAAATGCTTTGCTGCATACCTTGGTTGTAACAAGTGGTTATTTCAGTCAAAGTTGCTCTTCTATCAGCTTGAATCAGTTGGCCCATTCTCCTCTGACCTCTAGCATTTTCGCCCACAGGACTGCCGCATACTGGATGTTTTTCCCTTTTCACATCATTCTTTGTAAACCCTAGAAATGGTTGTGCGTGAAAATCCCAGTAACTGAGCAGATTGTGAAATACTCAGACCGGCCCATCTGGCACCAACAACCATGCCACGCTCAAAATTGCTTAAATCACCTTTCTTTCCCATTCTGACATTCAGCTTGGAGTTCAGGAGATTGTCTTGACCAGGACCACACCCCTAAATGCATTGAAGCAACTGCCATGTGATTGGTTGATTAGATAATTGCATTAATGAGAAATTGAACAGGTGTTCCTAATAATCCTTTAGGTGAGTGTATGTGTGAGTGTGTTTTATGGGGAATGTGCCTGTATCTGCCTGATTACCATCTGTTTGAGCGCAAATCAGCACGCTATTACTGTGTAATCACAGCTATCAATGCGAAAGCCGTCTATATGAATAGTGTGCGCTTATTGACTTTATGGCACATCTGTATGATAACCATCTCTATAACTGGCCATCAGCACATGATAATTGACTATATGAGCAGAAATCATTGTAAAGGCTGCATTTCTAGCAGTCTCAGGATATATTGTAATTGGCATACATAGTTAAATTTTTTTATTTTTAACTACTCAAATTCTTCTTGTATTTTTCTAGTGCTCAAATCACTTATGATGTCTAAGGTTCTGTCAATATGTTTAATGTCTAAAATAGTTTGTAGAACCCTTCAATACAGTTGTTAAATATTTTTTATATGGGGGGGGGACTAGGGGGTGACTAGACATAGTATCAGAAAAATGGTTGCAGGAATCTCATTTTTCATGGTCTCATCTTCTTCAGATTTGAAATAGAAACTCATGAGACATGTCAACCCATTACTTTTCTAGATTGCTCCAGGACTGATATCATGTATTTTTATATTAAAAAAAATAAAGTGGTACAATTTTTTTCAAGGCACTGCAGTGTTTATCAGTGATGCATGGGTCAACATATAAACAACCCGCACCCTACCGACGTTTTCAACTAACCCGCCCGCAACTCGGACCGCAAAAAAAGAAAAAGAAAATATTGTACCCGACCCGCTTCCTGACCAGCATTTTTTAAAAGTAGTAAATGCTCATCGTAGCGCAGGGGCGTAGAATTAGGGGGGACACCAGGGACGTGTCCCTACCAATGTCCAGCGACTGCCAAACTGTCCCTAGCGATCATTTTGAAAAAACAATTAAATATATGTTTTGTAATTTCGCATCTGATGACGCATCTGAAACATCATACCATTGATATTATTACCTAAGTAGTAAACAGGCTAAACCGAACTGGTTCTTTTGGTGATTGATTCTGAACTGATTCTGTGTTATTGTTATGAGCGCGTGTAAACCGAAGGCTTGAATGAAGGGCAATCTGGCGAAACGTAAGTTTATTTAATAACAAATAAAATCGCAATTATGTATTATGTATAGTAAGTGGATCATGGTTTCTCCGCTGATGACACCTAATTTATTTACTTTATATCTTCAAGACTTAAATCCTCGTATGCACATTATTGCTGTTACTGTATTTGGGTGCGTTGTTGAAAAACGTAATTGTAAACTTTTCATGATTATGAGGTTTTTAACTGACTAAATTTATGATTACTGACTTTATATATTTGAATGTTTGATAGACTTGACGCCATTACGTCATCGCCAATGAGGTCATTACGTCGAGCGTAAAAGAACTGGTGAACCGTTTTTTTTTCTGTTTTTTTTCAACCGGTTTATTGAATCTAACTGTCCGAAAGAACCGGTTCGTGGAAAAGAACCGGTTCGTGGAAAAGAACCGAACTTCCCATCACTAGACTGAGCTCATGCGTCATCTTCACGCCAGTTATTCAGCCAATAAAGTGTAGGCCTATGTATTTCAAAATTGTGTCTAGTACTATAGACCCCTTAATCGCCTACGTCACTGTGACGTCACCGCTCTAGCTGGAGGCAAAACATAAGGAAGAACTCATAGCAGGCGCGCTAAAAGTTTGAGGTTTTGACTTTAAAATGTCGTCTTGTTGTGTTTTTGGCTGCAAGAATAGAAGGAACAGCACTTTTGGTTCAAAACTAAAGTTTCACCGGATCCCGCCCGACATTCCTTCACAGAAATCAAGAAGACAATTGTGGTTGAATGCAATACGGCGTACAGACTAGACAGAGACGATCATAAATAATGCTCTTGTTTGCAGTGCACACTTCGTATTAGGTAAAATAATCTATGCATATGTACTGGTGTGTTGGTTTTAGCTAGTACAAATCAGCAAGTTTATGTTTTATAGGTGAAAAGTGGCCAACCTTCAGCGCACTAGCTAGCTTAAATGTTAAACAAACATACAGCAATAGATGTGTGTGCCATCCTTTGAATGGTCTCTTAAAATAATCCACATTGCTAATCATAGTTAGCCCAGCGATAGGTTACATTATACAATAAGCCTTGACAAAATTCCCCAAACCACCCGAAAGTAATTCATATGTTGTCTAGGAAATATCCAAAACCTGGTTAAAATGTTTCCAATGAGAACAAGATACAAGAACTACACCAGTCTTAGCTAAAAATAAATAAATAAATAAATAAATAAATAAATTAGGCTACTGTAATGTTATCCACTCGTCATTATATTTTGGTCAGATAACCAGTTTGGTCAGTGAACTGAGTGATCAACTGAATTAATTGATAAATGTATGCTAACTCCCACTTTTTTTAATAATAATTTTTTTTGTCACGGTCCCGCAGAGTCAGTGACTGTACATATTCGGACAGTTCCGAACCTTCTTCTGCATCCATGTTTAATAAATCCCTCCTAAAACGTGCTAGTTTACGCTTGTCAACATTGCGTCCGCGCCTCTTTTTGCCTCCAGCTAAGCCCCGCCCACCCGGAGACGTTGCAATGTTTACAAACTTTTAAGGGGTCTATATAAATTACAAAGGTTTAACTGGCATCTTTATTTTCAAACAACCCAACTGACCGCGACCCGAATATCATTAAAAATATTTTTGGATGACTCGTAACCACGGGTGACCGCAGGCACCCGCTCATTTTGGATCAACCCGCGCATCTTTGGTGTTTATAACTTATATTTTATAATATTTATACTTATAATATTTTTGAGCATTATCAACTCTGGTTGATAAAAAGTAAAGCCCAAAGGGTCTTCTTTCCAAAGACACCAAAATTATGTGTGCAACACACTGAAGTAAGGAAGTGTTGCAATTTTAAGTTAGGTAGGGCACTTTTAGCAGCAAGCAGCAGTTGTGAGTGGGGTGGCCAACCCTAGCTCCATGTGAAAAGCCAGATTCGGACAGGATTAGGGATTAGTTTCACATGGAGAGGTGGGGTAAAGTATTTATTACCAGAGCTTCTCAGTGATTTTGGTCCTGAACAAATGTGCCATATCAGAATAGTGCTTAATTCTTACCTGCTTGGTTTGACACATAGGTCATGTTGGTGGGATCGTGCTTTAGGGCTTCTTCATAGTGCTTCAGTGCAGTAGCAAAATCTTTCTTCTTATATGCTGCATTTCCCAGTTCCTTCTCCTTCAAGGCCTAGAAAAAACGATCAAAATTGGGACAGACACCATTGCTAGCTTGGCACTGCAGCATATTCAACAAAACTAAAACGCAGTCAACTGAACACAGAAAAAGTCAAATAGCTCAGTTTAAAATTGTCTGTTGTATGTAGATGTAGGGCTGTGTTGGAGAACATAACTGTATTACCAGTTTGTTATTCTAAGCATGTGAAGGATGCTGTTTTACATGGATACTGGGACACGAACAAAGTTCAAAGCCTTGTCTAAATAATAAATACTAGTATACTAATACTAATGTTAGGCTACACCTTGAATATTTAAACATTTTGATTTGTGCCAAAAGAGTTATGGGAGTCCAACGCCGGTTTCAGTTTCACTTTAAACAAAATTTGTTTATAGGTTTAGCCTTTATAAACTCATATGTTGTTTATAATTAATGGCACTATAATATCTATAATATTTATGTATGTGAAAATTTTATTTACTGATAATTTATGCTATCTGAATGTAATAACATGCATCACTCAACTTATTTTTCTCTTGCAACAAAGCAACTTTGACCAAATGCGACTCACACAGGTGTGATTTGTATGGAAAATAGGTTACATGTAGAGAAGAGTTACACTAAACCAAATTTGCTTTGACACAGTACCATTCTCTTGTTCTCTGGCAGGTCTTCCTCTTTAGGAGGAGGTGGAGCTGTCTCTTTGGGTTTAGGGGGTGGGGTTGGAGTCTGTTCTTCCTCTTCATCCATGCCAGCTAGATCCAGCCCCAGTAGCACTGAGAGAGTTGTCATCACACGAGGGTCCTGCAGTTTTCTATAGACCCCCGCCCCCCACCCCAAAAAAAGCAGATTACTTAGGGCTGCACAATTAATTAATCAGCAGCTTTAGCCTAATCACATTCGCATCTTGTCAGGTTCTGTGATCAGTTGTAAATCTTCATCAGAAGGCCAGAGGGCACTCTCGTGCTGAAAATCCAAAAAGTAAATAAATAAACAGAAGAAATCCAATTCCTATAGCGGTTGCTGAATAAACAGAAGACTTGATTCAACGTGACTAATAAACATGACTACGACAAAATATGGTTTATCTGAGTTATTATTATTATTATTATAATGAAAAAATTTAAATTAAGTATAAAATAATGCAATGCTAATCGACATAACCTTAACCCTCTGGAGTCTAAGGGTATTTTTTGGGCCTGGAGAAGTTTTGTCATGCCCTGACATTTGTGCTTTTTTCAGTTTCTTATAAATATCCAAATGGCTAAAGTCTAATCTCACTGTCATCAGCACAAACTGGGCTATAATAATATGTGAGCAGCATGTATGTACATGATTGTGTTTTTGAGAAAAAAAATATTATGCGTGGTTAGTGAAAAACTAAAAATGTTAAATCACTAGAATAAGGCAATAAAACACATACAGAACATTGGGTCCCAGGACTTTTGAGAACTGGAGCTTGTAGCCTAGAATTTTTTTTCTAAATTATGTGAAAACCATCTTGTTTACTCACTTACAGAAAACAATATATTGATTTAAATTTTCTAAGACACTTTTTGTTGGTAAAAGTCATATGCGAGTAGACGTCAACTATCATGAATTCACACCTGAGAAGACAAAGGCCTGCATAATGAGCTGCATAATGAGCCATTCAGTCAGCTGTGTCACTGAGAGGGATGAGTTACAAGAAAGAATGTGAGGAAAACATAAATGTATATAATTTTATGTTTGTAGTTTATTTAGAATATATTTAATTATCCCACAACATAACTTAATATTCACTTGTGAGTGCAGTTAAACAGTTTATTAGGAACAATCAAAGCTGACTTTCAAACAGATTTTTTTGCATCATTACTCCAGTCACACAATCCTTCAGAAATCGTTTTAACAATCTGTAACGATAAAAACCCCATAATGACGGGAAGAAAGAGGCGGGAACCGGCGAACATTCAAATAAAACTTTAATCACCAAAATAAACATAAAACAGCGCGACAGCCCCTCACGGGCGACTGCCGCGCACAAATAAAAACAAACCACAAAATAAAACCCAGGCCTGGTCCTCTCTCGTCCTTCACTATCGTCGCTCCTCTTTTGTATCCTCCCGATCTCCTCCGTGGGACTCGAGACCGGTGAGTTGAGCAGGTGTCGCTCATTTCCCAATCACTCCACCGGCCTCGCTCCGTTCTCACGGCTCTCGGCCCCGCCCCACTCGTCACACAATCTTCTTTTCTACAAAAAAAAAAATATATATATATTGTTATCATTATTATTATTATTATTATTATTATTAATGTTGAAAAAAAGCTGAGAATATTTTTTTTCAGGTTTTTTAGGGGGGATAAATTGAAAGAACAGCATTGTTTATTACATTTGTTAGTTACATTTATTGGTACATTTATATTATATACATCAAGCTTTTGAATGGTATAGTAGTGTATATTGTTATTGAAACTTCATAATATTTTACTTGATTATACATTTAGTCAGGAATTATAGTTTGGGAAAAGTCTTTGGAAAAAGTCTAACTAGTAAAATGTTTACACGTTATGTGAAAACTAGTACAAGTATATACATAAATAAAAAGAGACTTACTCATGTTTATGATCTCTGCTGAATAAAGTGCTTCATTCTTTTTTTCTGAGGAAATCCAAATCTCAAATCCTCAACCACATCACATCTTTTACGGGTGAATTATGTCTTATTCCTCTCATCGCGAAGCAAACAGTAAAATAAAAAAAAACTTGAAGAACAATCTCGCTGCGTTGTCTTCTGTTGTGTGGGCGTATTCAAAAGCCACGCGCTTCAGTGAAACATTTGAATCTCAAAAGCGCGCTCGGCGCGGGGGCGTGGTCGCATTAGAAGATAATGAAGGGAGAAAAAGCCTACATCTTGTTGTTTTCATATGGATTACTTTATCACAGAATATTTGTTTTCAGCAGCACTTGTTTAGTTTCAGGCTTTCTATAGATATCTCTCTCATGTCTCTGTGTTAAGTATTCACTGAGTTACAGTTTATTTTAATGACGCATTTGTAAATGAAGATCAGCGCAGACAAAGGCTGCAGACAGCACTCCTTGTTTGTTATCTTTATTTTATAAGTTCACAAAGTTTTGTTGTTTTTATGTCTGTATACAAAAAAAGTAGACCCTTTACAGATTCGATTGATGTATTGCTCTTATCTGTACGATCAAAACTGAAAGTGTTATTTAAGTTCTTTTTGGGGTTATCAGGAGAAAATACCCCAAAACGCGTTAATCGACTCCAGAGGGTTAATCACTGCTTAGAATACTATGAAATATGCTGTGTGCCTTGTTCCGTGTAAGAAGCCACATCTCACAGAAGGATTTATTTGAAACACTCGACTGACATTATGAAGAGAGTTTGGAGTAAAAACAATGTTATTAAATTTGGTATTTTCATGTGCTTTCAGATGGAGCAGCATTTACTACACAGAGGCGTAGTACACTGACAAACTACACAAACTGCTTTCATAATCACAGAATGATTTTTTCACAATTAAAACAGTCTACGATTATGAAAGCAGTTTTGTCTAGCTTGTCAGTGAATTATGGCTCTGTGTAGTAAATGCTGCTCCATCAAAAAGTGCGTGATGGAGATTTATCTCAGAACTGGCTTTACTGACAAGATGCACATGACAACTGCATTCGATTAAGAGCAGCCCTAAGACTACTATAGATTGCAATACAAAATATGACAAAAAAAAGTATATATATTCACTGGAGAACAGATGACAATTTATATAAACCCTCTATATATACACTATACACTCTTAACATCAGATAAACTAATTTATTTGCCAAAATTTGCAGTACACAATGACACCACGTAGGATATTGCATAGATTTTGCAGTATTCTATATGACCTTCCATTTCACGGGGTCTCTGCAGGATTTTTAAGCTCAAATTCAAGACTTAAAGACCTTTTAAGACTTGCACAAATAAAATTAATACCATATGAAAAGGGTATGACAATGTCTTTAGTAACATTAAACCGTAAAAACTTGATTTACAGTTAAGATACAAGTTTTTTTTTTAAAGGGGTCATCGTATACCAAGTTCACTTTTACATGTTGTTTGAACAAATGTGTGTTGGCAGTGTGTGTACACATCTACCCTATAATGATAAAAATCCACCCAGTGGTTTTTATTTAAACCCTAAAAATATTATCCCCTTTTTCAAATCAGGCCATTCTCAGCTTCTTGTCTGTGTGATGTCACATGGACAAAGGCCCCTCCAACCACTGTTTATTGACACAGCTGTCTTGCCTAAAACCAGCCCTGAGTAAGCTGTAACAGTCCAACTGCCATTGTTTCGACACCGGAACAGGAGTAGACAAGAATATCTCCATAGCGATTGATTTGTTGTTGGATGTAATAATGAACATAGTAGTCATTTACTCCCGACATCTAAACCGCTGAAACTTCAGTGGACTAAGTTTCTCTGTAAAATTAACTCTTGGGGGTTTTCCACTGGGTACAGTACCTGGCACCTGGCTCTTTACTATCCACTTTTTTTCGTTTTCCACTGGGTACAGTACCTGGCACCTGGTTTTTTTTTTTCAGTACCACCTTGGTTGAGGTTCCAAGTGAACTGTACCATTACCAAATCATGACGTGTAAACTGCTGATCACAGATTGGCTGGAGAGAATCGTCACTACCTGCATCACTGAACTTGCAACACAAACATTTAAATCAGCACAGCCAGGGAAGGATCGAACGCAACCATTTTGAACAAGCACACCTTTTTTTAAACAACCAAAAAGTTTTGTTGTCTGTTGCAGAAGTACAGACGATCCTCTCATTGATAGCAGAGGAGTGTATCCAGCAAGAGCTTGATGGGGACAACACAGAATGAAAAAGTTTTTTAGGAGTCGTGGCAGTAGAGGCAACACAACTATAAACGACATGTGAATAATCCCCCCCCCACACTCTAAAGCGATACTAAACTGCAGTGGAAGCGCAAACCGTGCCGTAAATGCCATAAATGCATCCATGTTCGCGCGAATCATTCGTGATCCAGCTTCACTTACAGCAGAAGTGAATAGAAGGGTTTTTTAATGAATAATTTGCAATCACCTTTCCTAATAACATGTTAGTTAGCAAGTTTCGTGGCTAAATGCGGCTAAAGTAAACAGTCTCTCCAAGCATGGCTGGTCGCCCTACAGAAGAGAGGGGCGGGGTGAGCAGAGCTCATTAGCATTTAAAGCAACATGCAACAGAATGGGTTGATGTCTGCAGAGCTGATTTTGACAAGGTAAAAAGGGTGTTGTTTTACACTACCATTAAGAAATTTTAAAGTATGTTATAGACTTTTCATTAAGACCCTAAATAATCATATCAACTTGTGGAAAATGGGCATCCGATGAGCCCTTTAAAATGATACACTCAACATTACAGGCTATAAAATAATTAATTATATTAAATTTAAACAATTGTCAGCAATAAATTATTATATTATTAAAGAACATAAATTTTTCTGTTTAGATTTTTATAATGCATTACCTTCTTATCAATCCACCAGTTCACATTTACAGCTCTATGTGTTTGCAGGGTAAAAACATGGGTCGATTTTCGCATTGGTCTGAACCGAAGACTATAGAAATACAAAGACAGTTCACTGCGATATTTATGAATGGGAGAAACTGCAATGTGCAATATGGTGAAATAGTCCCACCTTCTAGATGAAAGAGCCAATCGCTGATTGGTAAAGTGATTGTGTCATTGCAGTGGCCGTTAGAAGCTCCAGTTCCCACAAAAACCTGAGGCTAGACCAGCCAATGTGCATGGACAGTCATATTTGCGTTATAACTGCACATACATATTGGCTGGTCTAGCCTGAAAAAAAAAAAAACTTTTTAACGCTATTTGAGCACTATAAACAACATTCATGGGACAGTTTATTTCAGATTTTGTTGCTGATTTGAAATGTAATTTAATTTTGACTTCACAGGGCAGTTTTTGAGATTGCAGGATTCCCCAATTCATTTAGATAGGAGTTGGTTTTGGATGAGCTGCCCAGAGGCATTGCAAATATGACCATGGAGTGAACAGACTTTTCTTTAAAGTGACTTTGTCTGAACAAAAACAACAGGCTTATTAGTATTGTACATTCATTCTCTGCCAGCAGGTGACGCTTTCAGAATGGCTGAAACATAATTGTTTCCCTGGTAATTGCAGTACAACTAAGCAGCACAGCACGAGACTTTGAAATATGCAGCACTCCTGTTTATTTAATGAAATCATATCTTTTTGAAGTTTAACCATCACATTAAGCTATTTCAAAATTCTGTTTTTTTTCCGTCCCAAAATTTAAGACTTCTTGACATCATAATTGAGGCTTTCTTGTACAGTTTAATACTTTTTATGTCCTTAGATTTGATACAATTAAATGTAAGACTTTAAGGATCCACGGGAACCCTGTTTCAACCAGGCAACATTAACTATGATTTTTTTAACATCATCTTGACTTAACTAGAAGGCTGAAATACATTTTGTGCATTGTGCAATATTATTGCACTTTAATAAACATTATCTATTTGAATACATTTTAAAATGTAATTTATCCTGATAAAACTGAATTTTAACAGTGCAAAGCGTAAATGAGTACACTTCCTCTGAATAAATATAAAAGCTGTATTCTCTTAATGATCACTAATATAATTAATGGAAAGATGGCAAAATTGAAACAAACAATTAAAACAACAAATGCCAATATTTTCTTTAAAATAAGTAAATAAGCCAATTTTGTTTAAATGAAGGATTGCAGAAATGAGTACACCCGATATTTAATTCAGAAAATGTATAATATTCTAGTACTTCGTATGTCCTCCAGAACTTAAAGTACACTGCTCTAACCCTTCTTGGCATGACAAATTTTAACATCTATCCTGTTTAACTCCTGGACGACCTCCTTAAATGCTCTGATCTTTAATGGGGAGTTTTGCTCAGCTCCTCTCTACAGAATCACCCACAGATGCTCAAGAGCATTAAGATTAAGTGAAACACATGTCCACTGAAGGATTTTCACCTTGGGAGAATGAATATATTCATTATCATGCTAAAAAGTGCCCAATAATGCAGGGAATGAGGGGAGAGTAGCATCTTCTGTTACAAGTTTTTGTATTACATCACACAGTAGTGTGTGAATTCATGCCAGCATTGATAAAGCACAACTCTCTCACACCTTAAGCACTCATTCATCCATATATAAATGCTTTACTACCACTGAACGTCACTGTGGGTACCAAGCACTTCTCACTCTACTCCTCCTCTAGCAACACCAGAACATTTTGGATGCTTTTGGATCCAAAATTATTGACTTGGTCTCTTGAGACCAGAGTATGGATTCCCAGAAGTCTCTATTTTGTAAATATGGGCCTTGGAAGAGGTTAAATGAGCTGAATTTGCTTTGGCTACAGTAGGTAATTCTAATGGTGACAACAACCATGCATGTAACTTCTGCAGGTTGTGTCATACTCTGTGAGATAAAGTGTCACTCTTTTCATGGCTTTTGCTGGCTCTGAGACACTTGCACGTAATTTCTCCTGCTCTTTTCCTAGCAAAAATTCACCCGTCAATAAATGAGAACTTAAAGTGAAGACCTGATTACTTCAGGAGCCTTATCAGAAGTCCATTGTTTTTGAATGTCTGTGCTACTTCTGCTATATTTTCACACTTAAAACAATAATTTGGTATTTCTCTTGTATCATTGTCCTCTTTTATGCTAAGAAATAAGTCACCTGGCAGTTCTCTCCCAAGTGGTTCCACTGCTGCCAGCATTAAGTCGGAGTATAATTAAGTAGGCTATATAACACTTTTAATTCTCAGAAAATTACTTGTCTTTAAACGTTTTGGTTCAGTATACTTACACGTTGATCAAAAATAGCCTTAAACCTTTTAAACAATTGTATCACTTTGACAAGAAAATCTTATTTCGCTGAATAATTTTGTCATTCTTCTTTGGTAATTGATAAAGCAGTGTCTATATATGTCTATAGACATATTTCTCATGTCTCTGTGCCAAATATTCACTGAGTTTGTGACGTGTAGAAAGTTGCTCATGGAGAAATAGATGGCAGAAATTGCACCAATGTTTTGTTGTTATCGTCAGTGTACACAAATAAAAGTAGGCCCTTTTTAGATTCGATTGATTTTAGTCTTATCTGTATCCGAGTATTTAAGGTTTCTCTGTAAATCAGGAAAAACTGAAAGTGGCGTGCAGAGGGTTAAAGACACTCCATTCAATTTTCTTTAGACGGTACATTTAGATTTCAAATTCAATATTGATTTTAGAACTGTTGAAATGATTTACTCTATGTAACGCAAATACTTTGTAAGTAACTAATTAAATTACCTAAAAATGAGCGGTAATCACTTACTTTACTTTTTCAGTGGATAAGTAATTTAGTTACAGTAACGCGTTACACCCAACACTGCTGACAACAAAACAACAGACAGCAGAATGGAGTTATTAGAGATTCAGGATTTTTATGACGTACATGAAATTAATATAATGTTAAACATTCTGTATAGCTGATGTGCATGAGCTGAAAAGCAAGGCATGCTGAGTGGTTTGAGCATGTGGCGGCAAAGATGCGTGAACTTGTCGAGCAAACATCCCTTTCTCACAGACATCACAGGAAGGTTTATAGTTTGGTCGGATATGTCAAAAGCAAGTAAAACATTGCACAAATTACTTAAAAGGATACTCCATCCCAAAATGAAAATCCGGGTTTCCCATACATTGATTTATTTGTGGCGGCCAGCCACAATATCCACGTTGACCGCCACAAATAACCACCTCTCCCCGTCATCAGCTCCCGTGTCTCACACACACGAGCGTGACTTTACCACTATATTTTGCAACTTTCAGACCCTTTTAGCAGCTTTTTTCAATAAAAGGTACATACTGACAAACCTAGTGACTTTTTTTAGATAAACCTTAGCTATGGCTCGGTTCAGTTGGAAGATTTCAACATTGCTGCCTCGCGAGCGCAAGGCATCGTCTCTCTCGGCATCTGTTCTGTGCAGTGAGCGGGAGAGAAGCAGCGCGTTCAGCTGGCGGTACCACAGCAGACTCGTCAGTAAATGAGCATAAAACGGCATTCCCAAGCACCTGTCGCGTACTGACTGTCTGGGCTTATAAACATGAACATAGTTAATCTCTTAATGTGCACAGTTTGTTACTCAGACGCAGACAATGTGCTGCATGAGGCAAAAAAAAAAAAATAATAAATAAAAAAAAAAATTAGTAATATAGCCAAACCTACCACATATAGTCACTCTTTAGTGTAACAGTTAGAGGTATGTGGATTTTATCAGACGATGTCGCTCTTATAAATCAGGATTTATGGAGTAAAGTGAGAGTGACTCCTGGATATTAATAAAATTAAAATGTATTTATATTTGTTTTATGACAACAGAAAAAATGTGAACGGCTTTTTTGGGCATTCAATTGTATACAGTATGTGAAAGTTCAGAGAGTAGAACAGATCCGAGGTGTTGAATCCAAACCTGACGTCATGACGTCATAAATATGCTAATTAACGTGACGTCATCTGCCGCCACAAGTCTCACAAAATCCTGTGGGAAACACTGAAAATTGTGTCATTATTCACTTCCCCCATGTTGTTCCAAACCCGTAAAAGCTTCGTTCATCTTTGGAAATTTTTTTTAAGATATTTTGGATGAAAACCGGTAGGCTTGAGACTGTCCAATAGACTGCTTAGTAAGTAACACTGTCAAGGTCCAGGAAAGTATGAAAAGTATAATCAGAATCTGCCATCAGTGATTCAACCGCAACGTTATGAAGCGACGAGAATACTTTTTCTACACAAAGAAAACAAAAATAATGACTTTATTCAACAATTCCTCTCCTCTTTGTGTCTACAAATCAGCGTAGCGCCATTTTGCCAAATCTGACCAGGATGCAGGCAGCATACGCTCTTCTGTGTCAGCCGCACCACAAGGATACGTTTTTTACGTGTATTTATGCTTTGGTTTGAAAGACCAAATGTTTCCATATTCTCGACGTATCTGGATGCTAAAATATTAATTATTATATATTGTTTGTACTTTCATCGACATAAAACATCATTCTTTACATCGGCTATATCAGCACAGTGAGGTGCGGTCACGCTGAATGCAACAAATTTTGTACAACGGAGCAGTGTAACTTTTTATTTGTTTATTTAAATGTAATTTATTTTGATAATGAACAGGCTTCAATATAGCAAAAAAAAAATTTTCCGGCAGCCTAATGCCGCACACCAGAGATCTGACATGGTGCCGGAGAACTTTAAGCCCTGATGACTTATTTCAGAAAATGTTCATCACTGTTATTAGATTTATGCATAACCTTCCTGCATTTTTTAAATAAAATATGTTTTGTGATTACAGTGCTGAGCCGTTGCAATGGAGCAGCTCTGATGTTCTTTTAAAATTAAAGATGAAATATGACAGCAATAAAATGAACAGTTAAAGTGACAAAAGCTTAATACATTTAAGTGTAAAAATAACTGAAGGAAATATGTATTTGCTAAATGAACTAAGCGAACTAACATTATTTATATTCATTTAGTTTCTGTACCCCGTATTTAAAAAAAAAATTTTTGAAAAAGTGCCATGAAAATACAGGTATTGGTACTCTGTATCAGCAAGTACCAAAAATAAGTAATGGTATTGGGCTCATTCTGAAAATGTGGTATTGGTCCATCCCTACATATTATACAGGTCCTTCTCAAAAAATTACCATATTGTGATAAAAGTTCATTATTTTCCATAATGTAATGATAAAATTAAACTTTCATATATTTTAGATTCATTGCACACCAACTGAAATATTTCAGGTCTTTTATTGTTTTAATACTGATGATTTTGGCATACAGCTCATGAAAACCCAAAATTCCTATCTCCAAAAAATTAGCATATCATGAAAAGGTTCTCTAAACGAGCTATTAACCTAATCATCTGAATCAACTAATTAACTCTAAACACCTGCAGAAGATTCCTGAGGCTTTTAAAAACTCCCAGCCTGGTTCATTACTCAAAACCGCAATCATGAGTAAGACTGCCGACCTGACTGCTGTCCAGAAGGCCATCATTGACACCCTCAAGCGAGAGGGTAAGACACAGAAAGAAATTTCTGAACGAATAGGCTGTTCCCAGAGTGCTGTATCAAGGCAACTCAGTGGGAAGTCTGTGGGAAGGAAAAAGTGTGGCAAAAAATGCTGCACAACGAGAAGAGGTGACCGGACCCTGAGGAAGACTGTGGAGAAGGACCGATTCCAGACCTTGGGGGACCTGCGGAAGCAGTGGACTGAGTCTGGAGTAGAAACATCCAGAGCCACCGTGCACAGGCGTGTGCTTTTGAACCAGAAACAGCGGCAGAAGCTCCTGACCTGGGCTACAGAGAAGCAGCACTGGACTGTTGCTCAGTGGTCCAAAGTACTTTTTTCGGATGAAAGCAAATTTTGCATTTCATTCAGAAATCAAGGTGCCAGAGTCTGGAGGAAGACTGGGGAGAAGGAAATGCCAAAAAGCCTGAAGTCCAGTGTCAAGTACCCACAGTCAGTGATGGTCTGGGGTGCCATGTCAGCTGCTGGTGTTGGTCCACTGTGTTTTATCAAGGTCAGGGTCAATGCAGCAAGCTATCAGGAGATTTTGGAGCACTTCATGCTTCCATCTGCTGAAAAGCTTTATGGAGATGAAGATTTCGTTTTTCAGCACGACCTGGCACCTCCTCACAGTGCCAAAACCACTGGTAAATGGTTTACTGACCATGGTATTACTGTGCTCAATTGGCCTGCCAACTCTCCTGACCTGAACCCCATAAAGAATCTGTGGGATATTGTGAAGAGAAAGTTGAGAGACGCAAGACCCAACACTCTGGATGAGCTGCATTCTCAGCGCTGTCAAAAGTCAGATAGTTATTGGTTGACACCACTAAGAAATGCCAAATATCAGCAAACCACTATACAAGGAGACCTTTGCATAGTGTTGTGGATTATTATGTGATAATGACAAGCCAACTGTACATTATGCAAAGAAAGACACAAATAGAAATTGAAAGGCAGAAGGCATACAGAACACTTACGTGCCAAGCTCTGAGGGCTTGTTCCTGAGCTGCTCCAGCAGCTCCCTGTAGCTAGGGTCAGACAGGAGTGCTCTGGTTCGAGGGTCACCCTCCAGCTTTTCATGCAAGTTGGGAATGGAAAATGGGTTCATCATCTTTCGCTCTGAAAAAAAAAAACATGAAATCATCAGTTATCACATTAAATCTTTCAGTTTCGCACTATGTTCCTCCACTGACACTACAAAGAATCTTTTAATTTTAAGAAAAAGGTACAAGTAGTGCTGGGCGGTATGACCAAAAATTTATATCACAGTATTTAGCAAAATTATGCCGGTTTCATGGTATGTGTGTGTGTGTGTTTTTTTTTTTCTTTTCTTTTCTTCCATGCATGGTATTAACCATATTTTCTACTGATTGAGAGAGGAAATACTGCAGTATACTGACTTTGAAAAATTTTTAACTGATCTTAGGACTGGTGGTGGTGATATTGTTTGTCATTTAGTGTTTCTATAATAATAATAAAAAAAAAAAAAAAATTAAAAATAATACTGATAAGATAACAATACTACTATGAATTCTTCTAATAACAATATAAAATGCACTAAGCATTAATGACCAGCTGGGTTCATGAATATTAATCATTTTATCTGCGTTCACTTGAATTGATTTGCTGTATGGATGGGTGATATGGGCTTAAAAATGTATCACGATAATTTCTGATATTTACTGCGATAACGATTTCAATGACGATAATTAAGGGAATCCTGTTTTTTTTAGAGAAAAGTATTATCTTTCCTAGTTTTACCCAAAATAGGGTGTTGTGAGCAGTACACCCGACCATTTATTTCATACTGGAAGCCGGAGGACGCCCTCGCGCAGAAACTCCACATATGCATAGTAGAAGTAATGCTCCAGGAAATCACTAATATGGACAGAGGTATCCAGTGTATCGATTGATGTATTGCTCTTATCTGTACGATCAAAACTGAAAGTTTAATTTAAGTTCTTTTCGGGGTTATCAGGAGAAAATACCCCAAAATGCGTATACGCGTTAATCGACTCCAGAGGGTTAAAAGTGGTAGCCTATTGTGAGCTAGGCTTGCGTGTTTTATAAATTATTTTCTTAATTTTAGTAAAACGTGAGGCACTGTATAATTTCGCTCACATTATTTAGGCCTAATTAAAACAAGAAACGAATAAATGAAACCTGCACGATTTAACCAAATTATTGAAACTCTAAAGAATGTATGTATAAATAAAACATCCTCACTTATCAACAAAGTGCACACGATGTAAAAAAAAAAAAAAAAAAAGAGCTTCATTAATTGACAACTTCAGTGATTTTAAATGGAGTCTTTACTTGCTTTAATATAATTTAAAGTAAAAATAAATAAATAAAATAAATAAATAAATAAATTGCAGCCGCATTTAAATGCAGGTTTGTATAATATTCCGTAAAATATCAGTGCAAGATTTGCTCTGCGCATGATGCTGAGTGCACGTGCAGCATTTATTCTTATTTGTCTACATATTTTATCTTAATTGCAAATCTTGTTTGGTTTTATTTTGCATAATTGCATGTAAAAATATTATTTACTTTGTAATACATATGCAAAATGTGAATTATTATTCATATTCAAGTGTTTGTGCAAAAGTTATTAATGCGCATGCATGACAGGGAGGTGCCCTCTCGATCACATGATTTTTTTCCTAATAATGAAATAACTGAAAATTTTGGCGTCTCACATACATGAGAAATATATCTACAGAAAGCTTGAAATGTCTTTTAAACGAATCAATTCAAAATGAAAGCATTATGTAATCTGTGAAGGTTGTATTTCTCTTTAAAGGCGCGTCCATATGGAGAGAGTCAGCACTGTGAATTTCATCTTGCAGCCGACAAGAAAACATTTGTTTATTAATAAATAATTAAAATGTCTCCTTTTTCATAATTATTAGGCTACCTCTGCCTGTGCTTTGTGACAAACTTAATGCATGCTATTGAGCGCGGAATATATTAAGGCTGGATTATAGTTGTAAATTTATTATAAACCTGTGATTAGTAATAATGACAAATGAGAGACTATAACTAGAAAAATCTTACATGGGAAGCAGACCTATTAAATACCCTCAAGTTTTTAAAGCATTTTATACGCGTTTGCATAAATTCTTCTTTCAGAACGGTCTGTAATGGAGAGATGCCTTAACACTGATTTTTCCTCTGAAACACAAAACGAAAATTGAAATAAAATAAATATTTTATGTTTTGAGAATGGTTGGGCTCAACCCTCTCCGCGCGTTTGAGACACGCTGCCGAGCAGAGTATGAGCGGAGCAGAGTGATTCTGACTGGGGCGAGGAGCGGATTTTTTAAAAGTCGGGAGCGTCATGGTTTTCACTCGCTCCAGCACCGCTCCATCACGAATACAATTCATGCCAACAGCCCATAATATAACTGCATATTTAGCAATAATTCACATGATAAACATATTTAGCTATAGCATGATACACAATCTCTCCAATCAGAAGACTATAATGACGGCAATAGTCGAGCGTTACAGGCTAGTTCTCAAGGAGTTTGTCTTCTTTTACTGATTATTTTCGGGTTAAAGCATGATTTAAACAGATACAGCACATTCACACGTAATCGCTGTCGCAATAATGCATTCAAACAAATGTAATCTTACAGTAGGCTACTTCATCTGTATCTGATTTTGAATGAGCAGAAATCTGTAACAAATGCATCGATCTGTAGATAAAATAACTGACGAAAATGTAAACTGTTATTTTCATCAAACAAAATTTGCACAGCAGAAAGCAGCAATTATACCTTTTAATGCTGACAATTTTATTAGTTTGGCGTTTGATAGGACAAAAAGTTTGCACACAATAGCCTAATCCCCTTTGAAACTCTCCTGTAATTTAATTTATTTATTTATTTTATTTTTATAACCTATTATGAACATAACATTTCAACTTTAGCCACGGAGTGAAGGCGGAGCAGTGTTTCTGGTATCAATGAACGCGGAGCAGAGTGATTATTAAATGATCGGAGCGCGGAGGGAAATTGTTGCTGCTCCACTCCGCTCACATAGGCCTACTGTACTGCCGAGTGAGAGAGATGTTTCGTCCTATATGAACAAGGCCGTCCGGTGTAGACACAGTAAGACAGTGTCTGCTATATTTACAAATAATTGATATAAGAAATAAAAATAAATACATAACCTAAACCAGCGGCATAACGAGATGAAAATATAGACTAGAAAATTGATTTAGGCCTACACTTGGTCTGTCCTCCGTCCATGATACTGACTCACTGCGGAGTTGCCAGTTTTAATCTGAACAGCTCTTAACGCCGAGTGGATGGTTAGATGCATGATGGGCTAGTATTAAAAAATAACATTGTTATATTAAAACTTGTTTTGAACAATTTCTTTGTCATTTGAATATTGATTTTAAGTAGGGAGGCAAAAAAAAAAAAAAATCGATTTAAATTGTAAATCGGATTTTTTTTGTGAAAAAAAATAGGGGATTTTTTTAGGCCATAGGCCTATCGCCCAGCCTTAATGCAATAGTTTTTGTTTGTTTGTTTGTTTGTTTTAAGTTAAGGCAACTTCCTCTGAAATTAAGTTATGATAACTAATAAACTTTATTGCTCTATACAGTAGTCAAAATTTGAAGTGGATCAAAACCTTTCTTTAAATGTGGTCCAAAAACCTGTTCTGCAAGTTTGATACCCTCATAAGACTGTACATATGAAAGACCAAGAAATTCACACCTTTATCTCAACCCCCACAAGCTATACAGAACTACCCCAACCCCCTCCAGCTGAGCTGAACTCGGTCTGTTTTTTGGCTGTGAGGAACGGTGTGTTCTCATGTTACTGGGTTGAAACATGCCTGCACTACTCTTTTTATTCATTATTTTCCCGCAGCCCATATTATTATTTTCACTAGACCAAAATAATAACAAATTATCAATTAATAATTAATCATTATTTTTGCTAAAATCATTGTTATTTGTGAACGTAGGCGTTTGAGGAAGGCTTTAAGACCAAGCGAAATCCTCCGTAAGATGCTCCCGCTTCACAGCTCGCGGGACTCGCACAAACTGACCCAACATTTGGCAAGGCAGGAAAACATTCAGTCTGCCTGAAGGAAGACGTATTTCATTGTAAGTTAATGCTGTTAAATAGAGAGTTAAAAAAAAGAAAAAAGAAAAAAACCTAGAGTAGGCTATTCTTTTACTTGGAGCTCATTATATTGAAGTACAAATCCAAACACCAGAAGCAACCTACACTCTCAGTGTTCTTTCACTGAAAAGTATGCATTTTATTTATTTATTCACAGGCTATATGGTTGAAATAGTAATATTTTAGTTGAAAACTTTAAGTGCCATTGTTTAAAAAAATGCATCAAATGTTTCATAGAACTTCAGTTGTCATGCTTTAAAATCCCATGCCATTTGCAATTTCACTGTATTTTCACCTCCTAAATTACTACCCCAATTCTATAATGGTAAAATTTATTCAGACCGATGACATTTTTTTCATAACATAATTTATTTTTATTTTTAGAATAGGCTAATTGTAGCCTATATAAATGGATGAATCAAAACAAATATAACTTTTTAACTGCAGGCAGATATAGGCCTATATTATTGTACATTACAAATATTTGGATCGTCCCTTATTTTATTATAGAATAAATACTTCTTTTCTTCAAGAATAAACATTATAAATATATAATTAAAGAAAGAACCTCTATTAGCCCTTATTTGTAGGTTGTAGGATATATGCGAGCAATTCATAGATTTAAAAAAGAAAAAAGTGGGTGCCTGGTTTCAGAAAACGAATACAGCTCGTAAAAAAATGCTATGATGAAAAAGTCATGCTAACTTATTAATTCATAGAAATAATTTAATTAAAAAAATTTTTTTTCTAGATTCAACTTGAATTTCAATACTATTAAACTGACTTTAAAATCTCAAGGAGTTTATAAGTTGAAACGGTAAAATGTCACAGTGCATGCTAGCCTAAATGAACTTGTATCTTATATAGTATCCGAAGACTTGAGTGCATGTTAGCATAAAACTAACAATATAATTTGATTTTTATTTTTTTTTAAATGAACAATTCCTGTATAAAATGTGACAGCAACCTTTATATCAAACATTTTGAAATCGTCCACAGCTGAGCAACGCCAGAGGCGGATCTGAAGTTATATTTGTTTGTCCACGAAGTGAATGTGATGCACAAAGTCATTTTTAGATGCAATGGAAAAATAAAGCTGGATAAAATCATACAAGAAAACACGCTAAAAAATAAATTACATTTGTGAGAGTTGCATTTTATTACATTCAGAAATAATAACGGCAGGCCTAATAATGCTATAGGCTAATGTACCAACAGGATATTTTTAGGTCCCTTCACTTTACAACAAATCCTTTAAATGTAAAAAAAAAAAAAATTATCAGAACGGAACAAGAATTACAAATATATAATTCTAATGGATAAATATAATTGCAGCAGGCTATATAATAATATAAGCTTATAAACAACAACAAAAATAATAATTAAAAATAATTTAAAGCGATACATAAGGTTGGGCATATCTCTCTCATTCGGGACAAATCCAAACATGTTGCCCATTTGAAGCTAAACTCTTATTCATAAGGTAAAATAGGCTTTGGATTTCACACGCGTTTCAGTATTGACGAAAAAAAAAAAATCATAATTAGCAAAAATATGCCAAAGTGGCCCGCTGCTCGCGCCACATGGCTCGGTGAACGACTGCTGTTTCCAACGAATGTGTGCGCGTGAGGCACCAGCGCGATCAAAGTCACAATTATTGGTCACACAGTAAAGGCATAATTCAAAAATGCAAAGTGTTAGCAGTTTGAAAAATCAAGAATAATAACAGAGTTAATAAGAATTATTTGTAAATGCTGGACCGTTCTCATTTCGCTCTGCAAATGGAACCTGAAGATTATTATTATTATTTTTTAACCAAGAATGAACCGAAATGAAAACATTTTAATCCATATATATATAATAATTGTGACCAATAATTGTGACTTTGATCGCGCTGGTGCCTCACGCGCACACATTCGTTGGAAACAGCAGTCGTTCACCGAGCCATGTGGCGCGAGCAGCGGGCCACTTTGGCATATTTTTGCTAATTATGATTTTTTTTTTTTCGTCAATACTGAAACGCGTGTGAAATCCAAAGCCTATTTTACCTTATGGAGTTTAGCTTTATATATATATATATATATATATATATATATATATATATATATATATATATATGGATTAAAATGTTTTCATATATATATTATATATATATATTTATATATTTATAAATATAATGACTGTTTAACACGCGACTGATTTGCAGTTAACGCCGCGGCGGTATTACCCATTTTGGTTGTCTACCTACTGTATATAATGCTATAAAATAGTATGATTTCTGCCTTATTCTGTGACACGAAACCACATCTGATCTCAAAAATAAGTTATTTGAAACCTGTTATGAAGTTAATATCAGGGCTCCAAACAAAAAAAAAATTGAGTAAGGAGCCATTGGCTCCTATAAGAAAAAAACTTAGGAGCCAAATAATTTTTTTAGGTGCCACAGAATAAACATGTTTTATTTATTTTACGATTATTTATTTATTTACATTTCAACATTTCAATCATACTGTCATGTGTTTATGTCTCATCTTTTCTTGACTTTATCAGCATTTCAATCCATCTTGTAGATGACCTGGGAACTAAGGTTCACTTAAAGTGGGAACTAAATGTCCTTTTCCAGCTTGAAATCTACAGTCACAAAGAATTGTTCATTACACAGAATCTGTACCAGTATCATGGAGCATAAGCATCACTTGGCCACTAAGTGTAGCTTGGGCTCCTCCTACATGAGACATTTCAGTAAGTTGTACTGTAGGCTCTCTTATAAAATAGCCTACCTTTTAATGTTAATTCATGTTCATTATGTACTATATTAGTAAAGAGAAAGATTAAATGGGTTCACTTGCCCTTGAACTGAGGCGCTAAAGCGACCGTGCCTGCCCCATTAAGGAGCGCCAAAACTGTATTGTTTGAATTTCGTTATGAATTCTGAATAATTTTAAAGCTGGTACTTTTTATTAAAAAGTTACAAAAGCACAGAGCTTTTTGCGATTACTGGACGGCAGTTGCACTTCAAATAATGAAGTTCACGCATTAAAAGAACACAGACCAAGATCTTGTTTAGAAGAAGCCATATTAGTAATTATTATAAACGAGAATTGTTAACGATATTGCCAATATCCACACAGCTGACAGCTTTACCTGTTCTAGTTTGTTCAAGTTGTGCACGAAATAGACGCTGTATTTTCTGCACTTTCCCTTCTTATGTCTCCGTCATTTCTCTCTCGCTGCACAGCAGAGCTGCGTTTATCAGACTGTGTGCGTCAGCACTGATGTGCGGCAGAGAAGAGGACTGTCTGAAACTCTTTTTCCACTAAAACTTTGATGCGCATCGTCTCAATTTAATAAGTGAACATAACAAATCATCCACCTGAGAAAACCTTTTTAGCGGTTAAATCCTGAGGAGCTTTCGGCGGGTAGTCGCCAGTGGCGACCTCAGCAAAAACGTCACTCGCAAATTAATATTTATAGTCGCAGTTTGGAGCCCTGCACTCGGTGTAGTTGCGTGTATTAACCTTCGGCCTGAGTTCGTTTCATCACAGACGGGGTGCTGCTAGAATGAAGCAAATCATCCGCCTGAGAAAACTTTTTTAGTGGTTAAATCCTGAGGAGCTTTCGGCGAGTAGTCGCCAGTGGCGACCTCAGCAAAAACGTCACTTGAAAATGAATATTTATGGTCACAAATGCAACTGTTTTAAAGCAGTACTGTAGTACATTTACTCGAAAAAGCATGTCAATGAGTAATATCTTTGTTGGACAACAGGTTTGTAAACCGACTCATACACATGTAAAACTGTATTTGCACACGTGCTACTGTAGTACATTTACTCAAGGCTCAGACCGATTTTTGTCGCACTGTACAGTGTTATCCAAACCTGTTCCAGATTGAAGAAGGAGCTGCTCAATTTCACGTCCGCATTCCTTCACATCACTCCACACAGTCGCACACAGAAATATGTCATCAACTACTTTATCGTTATTATCGTGGGAAGACTAATTTTTATCGTGGGGAGAATTTTTACCGGTATATCGCAAACGATAAGATATCGCCCATCCCTAATTTGCTGAAATCAAAACAGGGACGATAATAGGTCAGTGCTAGCCAATGAGACTGCCGATTGTGCATTAGTTCCGCCCACTACCAGACAACCCGACAGTTATTAAAAGCTGAAGAATTCCAAAGGAACTCCGTTATTGTGAGAGAAAAATACAACAAAGAATATTGTTTACATACAGCGTATCAATTCTGCATGTTATGTAAGACTCTCTCGTGGCCTCTTTGCGTGTGTGTGAGAAAGCGACAGCGAGGTGTGCGCCATTACACTAAAGTTTAAAGTAATTCAAATACATGTGTGCTGCGCATCCATAGAGAGGAACTGAAAAATAGCACTGATCGTTTGACAGAGAATGATCTGTGATAAACTTATACTCAGGGTTAGCCTAAAAAAAAAAAAAAAAAAAACCTTCTTCCAAAATTATGGCTAAAAGGAGGAAACATTGCTTACCTGCTAAGCGTGCTTCAATGTTCTGAAGTCCCTCCTTGAGTTGCTGATTGGACGGCTCTTGGCGTATCCCCTCCTGATAGGTTGCTTTGGCATCCTCTAGTCGCCCAAGAAACTCCAAAGCAGCTGCTTTTCTTGAGTAGCCTTAAAAAAAAGATGAAGACATATTTTAAAGATTTTATTGGAATAGAACTAAAGTAGAAATGGCAGCAGAATAGGGCTGGGCAGTATATCGAGTTTGTACGATATCAATATTTTCTTTATAACTGATTCGATGAGGCAATACCATTTATTTCGATATACAGTAGTTTTATAGGAGCGCATCTAAAAATATGGCGAAGGACACAGACTGAGCTGCTGCGGAGAAAGTGCATAATCCAATTTGTTCTAAACGTGACAAGCTTCACATTAAAGCCTTTAAAAACTATAATATGGTAAGACATAGTTTATAGTTTCGTTTTGCATATTAGTTTAAGTGGCTTGGCCCATCATATTATGCTCTGACAGAAAGGCTGCGTGCCGCTGACAGAGACACTATGCTAACTTACTCGCACTGTTTAATGTGTTTGAGATGTGCTGTCTTCCTGAATGCATAACTTACATTACACAGGTATATTCTGCCCAAGCTGCCCAAAACATGAAAACTCTTTATTTTAACCCTCTGAGGTCTAAGGGTATTTTTGGGGCCTGGAGAAGTTTTGTCATGCCCTGACATTTGTGCTTTTTTCAGTTTCTTATAAACATCTAATGGCTAAAGTCTAATATCACTAGCAGTGTTTCCAGTGTCACTTCCGGGGCTTGATCGTGCCTCGTCTGGGCTTCCTCGGGGCCAACGGCCAGGGTTTTTTGGCCCGATGAAAACCTTGGGCCAAAGTGGGCCAGCTGGGGCTAGAGGAGTGGTTATGAACAAAGGCTGAGTTTCTTCGCGTCTGGAGCGCGTCAGCGCCGTTCATTTCAGAAAGATAACAGCTATAAACACCAGCATTAAAAACTTTTAAAAATAAGCGGAGCTCAAAACTCACTTTCAGTCAGCAGTGAGTGTTTGAAATAACGCGATCCGATGTGGATTATAAATCACCATAAAAGGCAGAAGTATTTATAAGCGATGCAAAAGATTATGCACGCTAAACATTAACGTTACCATAATAAACATGGTTAATGCAACCACTTGGAGAAATCAGACGTCAGCTTCTTATTCTCTATCACAATTGTGTATTTATTTAGTAACATTTTATCTGTCATAAGTCTCGTCTCAAAAGGTTTAGCTCCGCGTAGCATGTCATCAAAATATAATAATGATTTTTGTTCGGGAGCTTTTATAAAAATAGAGAGCGTCTGCGCTGCGGATCATTTCATAAAGCTACAACACCAGCATTAAAAACTTTAACCCTCTGGAGTCGGTTAACGCGTATACGCGTTTTGAGGCATTTTGTCCTGATAACCCCGAAAAGAACTTAAATTACACTTTTAGTTTTGATCGTACAGATAAGAGCAATACATCAACTGAATCTGTAAAGGGTCTACTTTTTTGTATACAGACATAACAAAACTTTGTGCATTTATAAAATAAAGATAACAAACAAGGAGTGCTGTCTGCAGCCTTTGTCTGCGCTGATCTTCATTTACAAATGCGTCATTAAAATGAACTAACTCAGTGAATACTTAACGAAGAGACATGAGAGAGATATCTATAGAAAGCTTGACATGTCTAGTTTTAAACTAAACAAGTGCTGCCGAAAACAAATATTCTGTGATAAAGTAATCCATATGAAAACAACGCGATGTCCGTTTTTCACGTCTCCCTTCATTATCTTCTAATGCGACCATGCCCCCGCGCTATTCAGATTCTAATGTTTCACTGAAGCGCACAGCTTGAATACGCCCACACAACAGAAGACAACACAGCGAGATTGTTCTTCAAGTTTTATTTTACTGTTTGCTTCGCGATGAGAGGAATAAGACATAATTCACCCCAAAAAGATGTGATGTGGTTGAGGATTTGAGATTTGGATTTCCTCAGAAAAAAAGAATGAAGCACTTTATTCAGCAGAGATCATAAACATGAGTAAGTCTCTTTTTATTTATGTATATACTTGTACTAGTTTTCACATAACGTGTAAACATTTTACTAGTTAGACTTTTTCCAAAGACTTTTTCTAAAATATTATTCCTGACTAAATGTATAATCAAGTGAAATTTTATGAAGTTTCAATAACAATATGCAATACTATACCATTCAAAAGCTTGATGTAAATAATATAAATGTAACAAATAAATGTAACCGTAACCAATGTAACAAACAATGCTGTTCTTTTAATTTATCCCCCCTAAAAAACCTGAAAAAAATATTCTCAGCTCTTTTCAACATTAATAATAATAATAATAATAATAATAATAATAATAATAATAATAATAATAATAATAATAAATGTTTTTTGTAGATTATAAGATTGTTAAAAGGATTTCTGAAGGATTGTGTGACTGGAGTAATGATGCAAAAAATTCAGTTTGAAAGTCAGCTTTGATTGTTCCTAATAAACTGTTTAACTGCACTCACAAGTGAATATTAAATTATGTTGTGGAATAATTAAATATATTCTAAATAAACTACAAACATAAAATGATATACATTTATTTTGTCCTTACATTCTTTCTTGTAACTCATCCCTCTCAGTGACACAGCTGACTAAATGGCTCATTATGCAGCTCATTATGTGAGTCTTTGTCTTCTCAGGTGTGAATCACAATGGTATTCATGATAGTTGACGTCTACTCGCATACGACTTTTACCAACAAAAAGTGTCTTAGAAAATTTAAATCAATATATTGTTTTCTGTAAGTGAGTACACAAGATGATTTTCACATCATTTAGAAAAAAAATTCTAGGCTACAAGCTCCTGTTCTCAAAAGTCACGGGAACCAATGTTCTGTATGTGTTTTATTGCCTTATTCAAGTGATTTAACATTTTTAGTTTTTCACTAACCACGCATAACATTTTTTTTTTCTCAAAAACACAATCAAAAAATACAAAAAAAAGTAGACCCTTTACAGATTCAATTGATGTATTGCTCTTATCTGTACGATCAAAACTAAAAAAGTGTAATTTAAGTTCTTTTCGGGGTTATCAGGACAAAATGCCTCAAAACACGTATACGCGTTAACTGACTCCAGAGGGTTAAGCCAATGCATTAGCGCAGGGCTATTCAATTGGCCCGCCAATCATATTCATCCGGCTCGCGAGAATAGTACATGCAGATCGCATATATGCCTTGAATTGAGTTTGCAATAATTAAGTTAGTTTGTCCACAAGGTGGCAACACTGGCCCGGGCCAGCTGGAAAAAAAGAAAAGGAAGAGACGCAACAACAGTCTACCGGAGACCGCAACATCAATAGACAGTGGTGCTGACAAGCACTTGTGTGAGGGAGTTATGAGATATCCACAACTCTAGTTTAAATGAGTATAAAAGACCTGTTATCTGTTAGCCGAGTATAAAATGTTATCGGTCATAATGTCTGGCGAGAAGTAGCGCAGACTGGACGAAGGTGATTATCAAATGCAGTATAGTTTGAAATTGAGCATTCGGCTCTAGGGATGTCAACGATTAATCGATGACCGATGAATTGTCAATAAGAGATGCAATCGATTAAAGCAATCATGGTCGATTAACCTGTTTGATTTTGGGCTGCGTGCAGCTCATGCGCAAAACAGGTGCGAGTGGCTGTGACTGTGTAAAAACATGTTAACATTAATTCATAATGTACAAATTAAGCTTTTAATGTGATTTCAACTTTATAAGTACATTAAAATAGAAACAACACAAAGTTATTCAACATGGAAAGCAATAGAAATGTAGTAACTAAGTCATTTCCCCACATAATTTTCTCATATCGTGTGCTTTGCAGGGCTGCGGGACAAAGGACACAGCACAGAAAGGCTATCAACTTGTTAATCCTTCCTACAACTTAATTTGTGGCAACTGTCCAGGTTTCATTATTTTGTTCCTTAAATAACCCATGATTTCACTGAAATAAGGGAACAAATTAATAAAATCGAACAAATTTTTAAATTCATGAAATCTTTCATTTCCCTTCCCGCATGTTTACCACAGTAAGAGATGCGAAAACGGTAATTAGAAGTTAAAGACAATAAAACAAACCTGCGAAATTAGAGGATTAGACGGTGAGGATTTAGGAAAAAAAACAACACCTAAATATTATTGAATTTGTGGAAACTCGTGACCAACCGGCAAACCAGAACAAAGTAAATGTATTCCTCTAATAAACAAAGCTTTTATACCACACTTGTCAATCAGAGCTTATAATTTGTAAAAAAGTAAAAAACGTCTGTGGTCATGAAGTCATTTGAAAAACTGGTGCTGGCCCACCTGAAGGACATTACTGGACCCTTACTGGATCCTCTTCAGTTTGCCTACAGAGCAAACAGGTCTGTGGACGATGCAGTAAACATTGGACTGCATTATGTTCTGCAACACCTAGACAGACCAGGGGACTTATGTGAGAATCCTGTCTGTGGACTTCAGCTCGGCCTTTAACACGATCATCCCAAACCTCCTCCTGCCCAAACTAACTCAGCTCTCCGTGCCCACCTCCGTCTGTCAGTGGATCAACAGCTTCCTGACAGACAGGCAGCAGCTAGTGAGCCTGGGAATATACACATCCAGCACCCGTACAATCAGCACTGGTGCCCCCCAGGGCTGTGTTCTCTCCCCACTGCTCTTCTCCCTGTACACTAATGATTGCACATCTAAGGACCCCTCTGTCAAGCTCCTGAAGTTTGCAGACGACACCACACTTATCGGTCTCATTCAGGACGGTGACGAGTCTGCTTACAGACAGGAACTAAAGAGCTGGCTGTCTGGTGTACTCTCAACAACCTGGAGCTTAACACGCTCAAAACAGTGGAGATGATCGTGGACTTCAGGAGAAACCCCCTGCACTCCCCCCACTAACCATTATGAACAGCACTGTGACTGCAGTGGAGTCATTCAGGTTCCTGGGCACCACCATCTTTTAGGACCTGAAGTGGGACATTCACATTGACTCCATTGTGAAAAAGGCCCAGCAGAGGTTGTACTTCCTTCACCAGCTGAGGAAGTTTAACCTGCCACAAGAGCTGCTGAAAGCAGTTCTACTCCGCCATCATTGAATCCGTCCTCTGCACTTCAGTAACTGTCTGGTTCAGCTCAGCTTCTAAATCTGACCTCAGAAGACTACAGAGGGTAGTCCGGACTGCTGAGAGAATCATCGGTACAACCCTCCCGTCTATTCAAAAACTGTACTTATCCAGAGTGAGCAAAAGGGCTGGCAAAATCACTCTGGACCACTCACATCCAGCACACTCCCTGTTTGAACGGTTGCCATCTGGTCGACGCTACAGAGCACTGAGCACCAGAACAGCCAGACACAGGAACAGTTTCTTCCCCCAGGCAATCCATCTAATGAACACTTGATAATAACTGTGGAACACACAACACTATTTATATTTACAAACACATACACTTATTATCTAACACACATACTTAGTGTACACTTAAATTATTATTTTTTTGCACATAATATACCTGTACATACATAACTGCTCGTAATATATCTGCCATACAATTGTCAATTTGTATATTGTCATTCCTTACCTATTGATTTGTATTTTTTGTATTTTTTATTCTTTTATTGTGTGTTTTTTGTTCTGTCGCTGTCATTCTGTTGCACTGCGGAGCTTCTGTCACGAAAACAAATTCCTCGTATGTGTAAACATACCTGGCAATAAAGCTCATTCTGATTCTGATTATCAAAATAAAATAGTCAACCAAACATATAAAAGGTTACACCAGTCAGTTTAAATGGACTGTAGTATACCGGTCCACTGAGCTGTTATGCCAAGGACGTTTTTTTCTCATGTGAAGAGGATGATCTTTTCCGTCTATATGCGAATGCATGTAAAGTACAAGCCTAGTTTACATTATAAATAATAGTTTAACATTCAAATACATTGCAACTATTGGAAACATTTGGATTTGTGCCGAATGAGACGTGAGCAATAACCTCCACATACATCCAAACGCACTCGCTCGTCCTCGATCTAATGCACTGTAAATGCTGGATTTTAAAAACAAATAGGCCTACCTGAATGCAAAAATTCAAAATCTGACATTGTTATTTTTCAGAGCCTAGATAAATGTAAAAAAAAAAAAAAAAAAAAAAAAAAAAAAAACCCCTTTCCAGTTATACTGTAATGTTGAATGGCTATAACATTTGGAGGTGCAGTGTGAAATTAGGACTATATATTACCAATAAATTAGTCAATTAATTACAGAAAATGTGTGATTATTTTTTTTTTTTTTTTGATCAACACCACAAATGTTTACCTTTCATAGATGTTGCTGTTGTTAATATTAATAAATTTTACTGCTAAATATACATTTAATTTTAATGAATCATTTTATAGTGAAAGTGAAATTAAGGTTTAATGGTCAACACGTATTGCGAGTATTTTATGAGAGTAGGAACTGTAAGGGGATAACATCGTGTAATTGTCTGAATATAAATATCAGACACTTCATAACTGCCTTTAAAAGGATAAAGAAATGACACTTAGACGTGACCGTGGTCAAAGTGAATGTGTGTTCCTGCACAACATTACTCTTACCTATTCTGCCCTACAAAGCAAAAAAAAAAAAAAAAAAAAGTGTGAAACTCACTTTCAACTCGCTAGTGTGAGAAACTGAGAAAAATTACTTTAAAGCGTTTTTACTTGTCCAGCCAAATTAATTATAGGTAGGAGACTGGAAATTGAACAATTAGATGTTTTAATAATAAAAATTATCAAAAAAAAAAAACATTGTGAGCTCAAACTTGGCTTTTACCCCTATTTTGAAGTTAATGTACTCTGCCTTTGCATTGTCTGCAAAACGTGAGAAGTCACACCAAGACACAAGGCAGTAACTTCCACATTATCAATATTTGGTTGCTGATCACCATTTACAAAATCGTTATAGTAACACCTGTATAAAATCTAGTGATCATAGGCTATTGCATAAAGCAATGTGACCGTATTATTATTATTATTATTTTTTTTTACCGTAACAAGCAGACTAAAAGTTAAACATGTGAGTGGATACCAATTTATTTGCTATGCTCATAAACGTAAAAGAATGCGAGACATAGCATATGCAGGGTTTTTCCTACATTGAAAATTTTTTGTCCCGCCAAAGCCTTATTTGATCTGTAATTGGGTTTTGTGAGTGAAGCAGGCTACAGACGGAGAGAACGAGCACAGCGCCCCTCCCTCACGCGCGCACTCTCCGTCTTCAGTACTGTCTTTGCTCTCTCCCTCGCATCAAAATCAACTGATCCTAAGTGAATTGCAGTCAAAAAAAAAGTTGCCTTATCGCATTAGGAGAATATTTTTGCTGAATTACTGCTGAGTGTGAATTGCAGTCAAAAAAAAAAGTTGCCTTATCTTCTCTTACAACTTGTGACAAGCATTCCGCACACGCAGCTGACATAACTTTAAATAAACGCAAAAAAAAAAAAAAAAAAAAAAAAATCTATCCAGTTATGAAGTGTTTTGTGTGTGTGTGTTGACAAATCTTTTGCGATGTCCTAACAGCCAGGATTCCCACACAATACGTCCGCTTGAGCCGATTCATTATAATGAATGGTTAAAGCAATTGGTCTGCCCGTCAGTGTCTGAATCGGTGTATAACAAATCATTACTTCTTAGAAGAACATACACATCTGAAATGAGAGAGTATGTGTGCTTACCCCATTTAGCAAGAGTGTTTAGTAAAATTTAGCCTTAATAATCCACAGTATGTATAGGTATAGGCCTATGACAATGTGTAGTAAATTACCTATAAAATCATTTAGTTTAAAGTTAGACTGGAGTAAGATGAAACTAGATCAAAAGCACAAAGCAAGCTGTTGCTAGCTAGCTGCTAGCTAATTATATTAAATTTTATATGGTAAAAAATTACACTATTACACCTTTTAACGCTACATTTTTAATGCTACTTTTTAATTGATATGATTATACTAAAATAATTATCAGGTCTATCAAAAAAGGGGTAACACTTTAGAATAAGGTTCCATTAGTTAATGTTAGTTAACTACTTTAGTTAACATGAACTAAGCAAGAACAATCTTTCTACGGCATTTATTAATCTTATTTAATGCTAATTTCTACATTTACTAATGCATTATTCAAATCAAAAGTTGTGCTTGTTAACATTAGTTAAGGCACTGTGAATTAGCATGAACTAACAATGAATAACTTTATTTTCATTAACTAACATTAACAAAGATGAATAAATACAGTAATAAATGTATTGTTCATTGTTTGTTCATACATTAACTAACATTAACTAATGGAACCTTATTCTAAAGTGTTACCAAAAAAGGATTTTATCTTTCAAAACTATGAAAGCCAGTCGTGGAAAAATCACAGCTTTTTTTGCAAAGAGGGCAAGAAAGGATGACAGTGAGAGTGACAGGTAATATCTGTGTCTGATAATTGCATAATTTGTAAATAGATCAATTGTGATACCTTTGACATTTCAAATATACTTTGGTATCGATGATGTTTACATGTATAATAAGTTATCGCTTTCTTTTACTATCTAGCCTGACAGTGATCGTTTTTTCATGAATAAATAGGATAAGAAAAAAAAAAATAAATAAATAAAAAACAAAAAAAAAAATCACAAACTGTTTCTTTGTATTTATTTTAAATTAAACATTTATTGTCAATATTGGGCTTGCGGATCATGTGGGTACTAGGGTACTCCTTGCTGTTTGTGGATGACGGGGAGCCACCACCGAAGACCAATTTTGACCCAGAAAAAACCCTGATATGGCTTTTATATAGACTTGTATTAAATAGCTTACACTAAAAGAACAACTTGTGGATTGATTTGAACTCCCGCAAACAGGAATAATGCTCAGAATGATTGTGGATTAAAAATCTCAGATGATGTTAATCGCCATGGATTGATTTTAACGGGTTACAAGAAATGTTAGGATATGGATTTAATTTTGAACTGTTAGTAAGCTGCTGATTTTATTATTGATCAAGCTAGCTATGGCATTCGAGTCCGCATGTGTCCAACTAAGTGACAGCCTGGTGAATAATCTTCAAAAAAAAAATAAAAAAGCTGCTCCTTAAAAAAGGTTCTAATTCATTTGTCTACACCATAATTAAAATGTGGCAGACTTTAATGAACAGTTAAAACTCCAATGGACACCGTATAACTCCAAACTGGCATTGTAACTTCATTTTGTGGTTTGTGCCACTGCTGCTCTAAACTGCCAGTACTGGTGAACACCAAAATTTTTTGGCTTTCTGTATCGGTTAGTCATCCAACATGTGTAAGCTCTTTAGTAACAGTAGTAGGCTGTTTCTAATGCTATAATTATTGCTGTTATCTATGAAAGAAAAAGCTTTATAGTGTTTTTTTTTTTTTTTTTTTTTTTTCAGATACGCAACTACAGTCAGAAAATATACTTAATGCCAGCAAGAATGCAAGCTGTTATGAAGGGCATAAGAGGCCATTTTAGTTGTGAATAAATACTATTTAGTTGTTTAAGTTTATTCGCAAAATAAATGACTAACATTTCTTTGATTTAATTTTTTTTTTTTTTTTTGAGATTCCTAAAATTCGTAAAATGTGTTTTCTCTTTATTATGGCAGGTGGTCTAATAAATTAAGCACTGTACGCTTTCATAGCATTCAGATGGAACATTTGATTTAAGGAGACAAGTGTTTTGTATAAAAAAAAAAAAAATTCTTCCCATTAATTGGAAAAATAATCGACCAACTAATTTATTATCAAAATAATCATTAGTTGCAGCCCTACAATTAATCAAATTTTAGTTTGTAACACATGCCATTCTATTCCTTTAACCCTCTGGGGCCGACTAACGCTAATATGCGTTTTGAGGCATCTTCTCCTGATAACTCCAAAAAGAACTTGAATTACACTTTCAGTTTTGATCGTATAGATAAGAGCAATACATCAATCGAATCTGTAAAGGATCTAATTTTATTTGTATACACACAATAACAAAAAAACTTTATGCATTTATAAAATAAAAGAAAACAAAAAGGGTGCACTGTCTGCAGCCTTGTTCTGCGGTGATCTTCATTTAGAAACGCGTCATTAAAATGAACTGTAACTCAGCAAATACTCAACACAGAGATATCTATAGAAAGCTTGACATATCTACTTTTAAACTAAGCAAGTCTTATCGGAAACAAATATTCTATGATAACGTAATCCATATGAAACCAGCGCAATGTCCAGTCTTTCACGTCTCCCTTCATTATATCTAATGCGACCAAGCCCACGCGCCTTACATGCTATTGGCATTATAATGGTCCACGTGAAGCTCACAGTGGGTAAACGCCCCATAACAAACAAAGCAGCGAGTTTTTTACATTTTACTTTGCACTTCGCGCTGAGAGGAATGAGACTGAATTCACTGCAGAAAAGACTTGCTGTGACAAATGAGAAAGAATTCACCTCAAGAAGCTTTGGATTACCTTTGGATTATTGATGCAGCGGCTTGGTCAAGGAGAGATCCTAAACATAAGTCTTTTTTTTATTATCCTACTTGTATTAGTTTTCACATAACCTGTACACATTTTACTAGTTAGACTTTTTTCAAACCATAATTCCTGACTAAATGTATAATCAAATGAAACATTATAAAGTTTCATTCACAGCATCTAAATGTCTCACCATGCCAGGATGTTTTTTTTTCCCTTTTTTTTTGTGATATAACAAACAGTAATATGATATGAAAATAAAATATTGTTGCTAGCCTAATGTCAGTAAGAATGATTAGACAACACTTTACTGAGCCACATGTTTATAATAGATAGATAGATAGATAGATAGATAGATAGATAGATAGATAGATAAATAGTTAGATAGAATATGCCTACTAGAGCTGAAACAACTAATCGATTTAATCGATTAAAATCGATTATTAAAATAGTTGTCAACTAATTTAGTAATCGATTCGTTGCTAAATAATTTTTATTTACCGTAAGCGGCTCATTTCGTGCATATTTTAAATCTGCGGTGACCAAAGTGTGGCAGTAATGAGCCACCGGAGGTTTTAGTCAGCCAGTACAGCAGGAGAAGTAGCGAATAGCCAATAGCTGGCCTCGTTTTGTGTCACGTGCTTCCCGCACAGCGTCTTTGCAGCATTCAGCGTGATGGATGAGGCAGGCGGCAGTGGAGTAAGCTCGAGAAAGACAAAGAAAAAAGCGGAAGATAAAACTAATCGGACAAAGTCATCCAAAGTGTGGGAGCACTTTACTTGAGCCTTCAAAAAAGAAGAGTAACCTGTAAACTGCGGCTGTTTTCTGCGGCAGGAAACATATCCTCTAAAAAGAGAGCAAGCCTAACTGTTAAGCCCTGAACATTTGGACATGTTGACCTTTTTGCACTGCAATGCAAAGTTTTTCTCAAATAATGAGTGAATAGTGTTCTGCCTCATTTCCCACTGGTAGTCGAATTCCTGTCAGTTCAGGCATAAGCTGTTTTGTTATAAGGACCACTACATATTTAAATCCGATGAAAATCACAGTGTGCAAAGACTTTTATTTGTGTAGATTCTGCAGTACAATGTTGTTTGCAAATGTTTAGTCGTAAAAGCTGATAACACTGCTTTTTTAACAATTAACATTTAAAGCTTTGACGTTTACCAGTTCATAATTCAGTCTTGCAGCCTAATTATGACTGACTGAGAGAGGTTAATGTTTAAATGTATTTGAAATGCACTTTTTTTCTAAGTATTCACTGCCCTTTTTCACACAGCAGGTTTTTTGTGTGTCCAATTTTTTTCTGGACAACCTTCTGATGGATTTTACTTTAAATTTTACTTTAAAATGTGAGTTCCATTGAGGTATCATGCCATTTGGCACTTTATTTGAAGGATTGTTTACAATTTCACAGCATAAGCTATAAAGCTGTTTCCCAGGTATAAGCTGTGTGTTTACAGGAAAAAAATAATAAAATGCAATTTACTGCAATTTTAATTCTGTTTTATTCTTATTCTTCGTGATAATATGTTCTGAAAGATTCCTTAATAAGCTTTGTTCGGGATGTTAAACTACTTTAGGAGCCCTAAGGACTGCCATGGTGAAAACATTATTTGAAATCTCCTTGTGAAATAGAGTATGTATGGGTCAGTGTTTTGATTGCAGAAGAGTTCGACAAAGGATAACTAACACATAATAAAATACAACTCCAGGTATGTTTTTGATGAGGATATGACAATGCAAAATGGTTAAAATCTCTAAAAGTCTATGTTGAATGATAAAGACCCTTTGTTAATAATTTACTTGGGGAAAAAATGGGCCAAACTAAAATATAAGTACATAAACCGATTCATCGATTAATCGTAAAAATAATCGACCGATTAATCGATTATCAAAATAATCGTTAGTTGCAGCCCTAATGCCTACATACAAAGGATGCTTGTTTATGAATGTAACTAAGCTTCTGTTCATAAATATCTACTCTGGTGTAAGTATTTTGAATGTGTTATACCCAGGATCCTCTGAGGTGTAAATGTATCAAGTAAGCTGTAAATATCACTGATAATGTGTGTGCTATGTGGTAATTGTGTTCTTTTTTTTTTTCTATAAATTCGTACTAGTATCAGTGACCATCACAATAATGTTAATAATGTAGTTTAAAAAAAAATTATTTTGTCCTCAAAGTCTTTCTTGTAACTCTTCTCTCTCAGTCAACACACCTGCCTGAAAGGCTCATAATGCAGCTCATTATGCGGGCCTTTGTCTTCTGAGGTGTGAATCACAGCATTATGCATTCACATCATTTTGAAGCAAAAACTCTAGGCTTCAAAATCTGTTCTCAAAAGCCTAGGTGTTTTATTGCCTTATTTCAGTGACTTAAAAACTTTAGTTTTTCACTAACCACACATAAACGTTGCTTTCTCAAAAACACAAACATGTATATACATGTTGCTCACATATTATTGTACCCACAAATCAGGGCATGTCAAAACTTCTCTAGGCCCCCACAACACCCTCAGGCCCCAGAGGGTTAAACTGGTGTGCTTTCCCGTCTACTAAACTTAATGTCCAAATCAGTCCAATCATGTAATGTGACTGTTGCAAACGGCAGTCTACTGTGGGAAATGCTTTATTTTAAAGTTATTAAAAGCACATTAACTGCAAAGGACACTGTTGTTTAATGCAATACTGCGTTTTAAACTGTTCAAATAGATAAGGCATAGGCTTGATCCTGGATATTCTCAACAGTACATATCAAAATTGGGGAAAAAAAAATATTTGCGATTCAGATTGAGAATCATAATTGCGAGATAAGATCATGATATGATATTTTGGGAGCATCTCCAACCCCTAAGTGACACTTAAAGCAATAACTCACCTTGCCCCAGTCCGGCTTAATCTTTATGGTTTGGCAGGCATCTTTCAGGGCATTGTCATAATCACCCTTCTTGGCATAGGCGGCAGACCGGTTGCTGAAGAGGACATGATTGGAAGGGTCTAATGTCAGGGCCTCAGTGTAGCACCTAACCGCCTCATCAACATTTCCTGCACTCAGCGCCTTGTTACCTTGATCTTTCAGTTGTGATGCCTAAGGAGAAAGATGGATTAAAAAGTAAACATTACATTTAATAAGATTTCCCATTTTAATACATGTCAAGATTTTAATTGGCCGTCTATGTTTTTAATATTCATCAAATTGTTCTGAATTTGATTCAAACTAAAATCATTCATCGGTGCGGTTATCATCATAGTGTGGAATAATTTTTAAAACTCTGTCTATCAAAATATTTAAATAAGAAATACAAACAAACTATTTATCTGAATCAACTCTCCATTAATCAACAACTAGTGATGGGATTTATGGCTCTTTGAGGGGATCCGGATCTTCGCGATCCGTTCCTTTCAAAGAGCCGTTCAAAAGAACTGCTCTTTTGGCTCTTTTTAAATATTTAGTCAGTTTTAAGAAGCCAGCTTGGGGCATACTCAGTATATCCTGGAAAATAATCACTGGGAGGAATGATGAGGTGAGATTTGTAGTCAAATAATTAAAACTCAGATATCACACACCAATATCTGAGTTTGAATTATTCTGAAATATTGATTACTTCATTTGTCATGTGTGGACTATATTCCAATAGGGTTGCACAAATCCCTCTGCTTAGACAGTGACATCACTATTTTGGATTTACCTTTCGTACAAAGTGTGTGTGTGTGTGTGTGTGTGTGTGGTGTGTGTGTGTGGTGTGTGTGTGTGTGTGTGTAAAGCTAAGTTGACTTATGTTATTCATACAATCCCTACTCACAAATCAACATCAAAAACAAAGCCGGCTGCAATGAATTTCTGTGCAAAATAGCTTTTTCAATATAACTAATATCATCACGCTATAAAGGGTTGGCCTGCGCTGGGTGCGCCCCTCCCCCTATAACTGTTCTGTCTCGCGGAGGAGCTCATTTGTGTGCATCTGTGTGAAACACATAGACAGTAAGGTGAAAACACGCATAGGAAAAACGAACGACAGAAAGAACGGCTCCCCTCCAGCCGCGACTCGGCTCCCATCGTTCATGTTTATGAGCCGTTCAAAAGAATCGGTTCGTTCGCGAACATCACAACTCTATCAACAACAATAATTAACAAATACAAACAAACATCAACAGGTTATAACACATTACAAATAAATACAACCAGATAGGGGTGGGCGATATGAGCTAAAAGTGAGGGATTTTTTTTCTTTTCTTTTTTTTTATTATTATTGTGCCATTGTTTTTCTCAAAAAATGCAAATGTGCAACGTGAGGTAGGCCTGTATGAATTAAATTAAATATTGGGTGTTTGAATTGGCCAGTGGTTCCCAAACTTTTTCTGCCTGGCCCCTCTTTTGTAGAGATAAATATTTTCAAGGCCACCACCCCTTTTTTTTTTTTTGGAAAGTCTCTTATGCTCACTAAGGCTACATTTTATATATAAAAAAAAAAAAAAAAAAAAAAAAAAACCCCCCAAACCTACTTTTTTTTACAGTTTTTTTTTTTTTTTTTCAAACGTTGTCAGTTTAAATTATCTACTTGAATGTTTTAACATATAGGCTACCGTATACCTGTGATCAAAGCTGAATTTTCAACATCATAAAATATATAAAAGAATTTAGCAATGCTAATTTCGGTTATTTTTCCTAACTGACAACGGACGCTCGTTAACTGATTATTAACAGTCAAGATTATTTTAAATTAGAATTGAATTAAATTAGAAAAGACAAGTGTCTGTGAACCTTTAAAAATAACAACATTTGTTTCCCAGTGATTAATTTCACATGCACAAAAAGTAGCAAACAACAGAACATGAGGATTCACATGGTCATCATATCACATCACGCACCTACAGCACTTCTGCGAGCAGAGAAAAACATAAAAGCTAGGCTATATAGCCTATATATATAGGCAAAACTGTGCAACAAGTAGCCTAGTATGCAGCTTCAAAACTGTGCAACAAGTAGCCTAGTATGCAGTGTTTCGGTTCATTTTTGTGCTGCGCAAAAGGAAACCAGACAGCAGAAAGCGGCATCGTATTTTTCTTTATGCTTATTTTACAAAAGCAAAAAGATTTGTTTTTATTGTGAATGTATACAAATAAAGGCAAACCTTTTACAATCCCAATTATCTTTATGACTAAAAGGAGTAGTTGCATCCACTGTTAGAAGGAAAAAATTCAAGTGATTGCGCTGGCACCGCATGAGTGCACACAAATAATCACTACCACCACAAACAAAGCAACCACATTAACAAAAAAAAAAAAAAAACAATCAAAAAAACAAAAACAAACAAAGTCCCTGCCGTTATCACCACACCACCGCCATGATACTAAAAACAAAACATTTTTTATTATGTATAATAATGGATCGCAAGTGAAGTAGGCTACAAAATAAATAATAATTAGGCATTCAAATACTGCCGAATACGGAAACATTTGATTTTGTGTGGAAACCACACGAAAACACACCATAACCTACCTTCAACAACTGCCAAAAGCTGCTTTATTGTGTTTAGTGTCCCGCAGCAACTGTATGGTGTGTGCTGTCAGCGCATCTGACCTGTTCTGCGTTCAAATACACGCAATAAGCTCAAGCTTGCTGCAAAGCACCGGCAAAAGTAATTACCATAAATGTTACGGGGGAAATAGTAAACTAATAAACTAGTGTTTTCAATACTAAATAACACTAGTGTTTTCTGAGTCTGTGTCGGCAAGGATGAAGTTGCTGATCCTGACTCGCCATCTCCTCAGATGAGCATTAGAGAAGTGCATCTTTACGGATTATGATTATAATGAAAGTTTTTGTTTTCAATTTGTTTTAATTCCTTAAGTAGTCATTTAAAGCTTTCTATAGATATATTTAGCATGTCTATAGATATATTTATCATTTAGGCGGTGTCGGGTTTTTTTGTAGCCTACTCCTGTTAAAGACGACATGACAGAAAGCGCAACGTTTTGTTGATATTGTGAGTTTGCAGTTACGAATGATGTATTACTCTTATGAGCAAAAATGGATATAGCGCACATTTATCTGGGTCTAACATTTAAGCATTGTTATATGCTTGAACTGTTTTATATCTGTAGCGTGAACCAGACAAATTAAAGATTCGATCGGGAGCCTGGTTGAAACATGAGCCGAATTCCACAGAAAGGCAGGATGTTGTAAATCAACTCCCAGCCCCACAGTCTGATAACCGCCTGTTTCCCGACAACTCTTTCACCAGAACAGCTTTCAACATTAACACCATTAGAACAATTATTGACAATTTCAATTCGAAGAAGAGATTGTCTAATTTGGGGCAAGTAATCGAAGAGATGGACAGTCTGACACTCACATGTAAAGCCATTAGGGCTGCAACTAACGATTATTTTGATAATCGATTAATCGGTCGATTATTTTTACGATTAATCGATGAATCGGTTTATGTACTTATATTTTAGTTTTGCCCATTTTTTCCCCCAAGTAAATTATTAACAAAGGGTCTTTATCATTCAACATAGAAGACTTTTTAGAGATTTTAACCATTTCGAATTGTCATATCCTCATCAAAAACATACCTGGAGTTGTGTTTTATTATGTTAGTTATCCTTTGTCGAACTCTTCTGCAATCAAAACACTGACCCATACATACTCTAGCAAATTTCACAAGGAGATTTCAAATAATGTTTTCACCATGGCAGTCGTTTAGGGCTCCTATAGTAGTTTAACATCCCGACACAGCGCTATTAAGGAATCTTTCAGAACATTATTTTACGAAGAATAAGAATAAAACAGAAATAAAATTTTGCAGTAAATTGCATTTTATTATTTTTTTTGTCTGTAAACACACACAGCTTATACCTGGGAAACAGCTTTATAGCTTCTGCTGTGAAATTGTAAACAATCCTTCGAATAAAGTGCCAATGGCATGAAACCTGAATGTAACTCACAATTTAAAATACAATTTTAAGTAAAATCCATCAGAAGGTTGTCCAGAAAAAAATTGGACACACAAAAAAAACCTGCTGTGTGAAAAAGAGCAGTGAATACTTAGAAAAAAGTGCATTTCAAATACATTTAAACATTAACCTCTCTCATTTAGTCATAATTAGGCTGCAAGACTGAATTATGAACTGGGAAAACGACAAAGCTTTAAATGTTAATTGTTAAAAAGCAATGTTATCAGCTTTTACGACAACTAAACATTTGCAAACAAACATTGTACGGCAGAATCTCCACAAATAAGTCTTTGCACACATTTAAATAGGTAGTGGTCCTTATAACAGTGCAAAATTTCACAAAATGTTCATAAAAGCGATAAATGTTAACAAAACAGCTTATGCGTGAACTGACAGGAATTCGACTACCTGTGGGAAATGAGGCGGAACACTATTCACTCATTATTTGAGAAAAACTTTGCATTGCAGTGCAAAAAGGGTCAACATGTCCAAATGTTCAGGGCTTAACAGTCAGGCTTGGCTCTCTTTTTAGAGGACATGTTTCCTGCCGCAGTTTACAGGTTTACTCTTCTTTTTTGAAGGCTCAAAGTAAAGTGCTCCCACACTTTGGATGACTTCGTCCGATTAGTTTTATCTTCCGCTTTTTTTCTCGTTTTTCTTTCTCTCGAGCTTACTCCACTGCCGCCTGCCTCACCCATCACGCTGAATGCTGCAGAGGACGCTGTGCGGGAAGCACGTGACATAAAAACGAGGCCAGCTATTGGTAGTCGCTACTTGTTCTCCTGCTGTACTGGCTGAGTAAAACCTCCGGTGGATCATTACTGCCACACTTTGGTCACCGCAGATTTAAAATATGCACGAAATGAGCCGCTTACGGCAAATAAAAATTATTCTTAATAAAAAAGTTTACAACCATCCTTAACAATCCATTTTAAATAATAAAATCGAATCGTTTAATCAGATCTAAAAGAACAGATATAAAAAAACAAGACAGATAAAACAACATCCCCCCACCTACCAAACACCAAACTAAAAAAACCAGACTGAAATTCCTAAGGAGACCTGTTAACCCCTCTGGTCTCCACAGGACATATCCTTACTCCCCAGAATGGCACAGAGAATGCCTTCCAATGCATATATGCACCAAAGATGAACTCAAAAAAGACTTCTAAATGGTATCAGTCCATTGCTCAACTCCATATCATACATGAAGCCACACTTTGATTTTAATGTTTCTAATAACTTATTGTGTATGTCTTTTTAAATAACTCTTGAATAGGCTTAAGGGATCATATTCATGTTTAGTATGTGTGTTCGAATATTCTTGCTTGAAACGTTTCTGACCATCAGTTATTTGTCAAATGTATCATATTCTGTGTTATAGGAATCATGTCCAAATTATACCCTGCAAGAGCGGGGAAAATTCGGACCACGAGCTTGATAAGATACATATGATTTATGAATGGGTGGGACAAACATCGGAACACCTGAAGAAAAGACAAATATCTAATTGGTCAGACAACATTTGAGGTGTGGCCAAAAGGCCAGTTTAAATACTCAGGACACACCATCAAATTATGCTTTTAGCTTTGCTTGTAGTTTAAGCTTTTAGTCATGCTTTTAGCTTTGAACTTTCGTTAGCTTTTGCTACCAGTCATGCCGGCTTTTAGCTTTTGCTTTTAGCTTTTTGTCATGCTTGTCATCACTTTTAGCGTTCTTCGAGCGCCGTTCCAGCGTGTTTCGGCCTGCACGCCTGCTGCTACTTAGCCACGATGAGAAGAAACACCACCTAGTCTCGTCAAACTTTACTTCTTTTCTTTTTTCCATTTGAGAGTTTCGTGTTCTGATTAAGTTTTGTAACGCCGTGTCTCCGAGTCTGACCTCGCGTGCCCGTCTGAAACTACAACCAGCCCACAACCTCTCGCATCTTCAACCAACGCCCAACCACGGGCTTCCCAATACGTCACTTCAACGACTACTGAACTTCCAGCCAATCAGCAATCTCGGGAAACCCCCTTTTCAGCGACAACAAAAAGGAACCCCGTTAAACAGGCAACGCAAGTAACCTCCAGACTCACATCTGTACTGGTGTTATCTAATATAATTTTAAACCTCATTGAGGAACTCAGTGCGATGGTTAATTAAGTGATTAAATGGTTGTTCATGTCTATGCAATTTCACGTATTGCTGTTAAACTTGGATTTCACATTTTCATTCTCTTAAACTCACTCTTTCCTAACGTTTCCATCCTCCTGCAACTTGTGTGAATGTGTGAGTGCGTGGTGCTTATGTGTTAGATTAGTTTATATGTCTTAGATTTATCTAATAAAGCCTTATTTATATTGAAAAGAGAAGTATCTTGTGTTTTGTGCTCACAAGTTAATGTCTTACACTGCCGATCTTGTTACTGTGCTAATTAATAGTGTTTTCACTATACTTTGGATATTAATATCCAGCGCAGATTTGATGTTATACGGCTTGTTCAGTGAAATCGCTGGCCGTTTCAGTGATCAGCCGTGAAACAAAAACGATTCTGTTCAAATTCCCTTTAAAATTCTCTTAAATGATTCCCTTTGAGCTAAATTGGACCTGTGTCCCTTACATATCTATAGATTTAATTTAGGCAAGTCGCGATTATTTGAGAAGGCTAAATTGATCAAACACACACTCACTGTCCGCCTCACACCTCTTAGTAGTTACTTAAAAATAAAAATAAACCTTATATTTAACAAACAAATTTCTTCCTAACGTTTTTCTAAATTAACTTAAAAAAAAAAATGAAACGAAACAATCACTTTGCTATTACATACAAAACTGAACTATTTTAATAGCTGAGACAGTAGTATAAGCTGTTTAGGGAGTGTTTTATCTGTTCAAATTAGGGATGGGTCAAGATTTTCGAATATTCAATTAGTCCGATTTAATTACAGAATATTAGGCCTGTGCGATTATTTCTCAGGATGTGAACCGTGCCCGAGCGCGCGTCTGATCCTCAAAGCCCGGTTCGGTATGACTATGTGATCGCTCGTGCTGCGCTCGGACGCGGTTGGGTTGGTTGGAAGAGGTGGGCCAGAGCGCGGTTCAGTTTCAGCGCTAACCGCTCTGGAGCAGGGAACTACTGATACGCGCAGCATGATTATGTGAACATTTCCTAAGCGGCAAACGCAATAGATCTGTAAAGTAATATTTTGTGAGAGGGTCTTCTGTGTCCACCGCATCCTAAACGACTCAAAATAATAAACCACAAAGTTAACAAAACGATGCACTCCACTGTGCTGAGCGAGAAACTTACCATTTCCCACATATTGAGTCGTGATTACGAGCTAGCTGCATTAAAATTATTTGTTATTTGTTGAAAGAATAAAATGTAATATTCCACTGGTTGATAACCATAAACATTTACTGCCCATATATATATAAAAAAAATTAACTCTGTTATGTTGACTTTTCTGCAGTAAATAACATTATGTGACTATCCACAAGCTTTTAATTATGTGTATATGTAATATGTGATGTTTTAATCGCAATAAGCTTTGGGCTTTGTTACTTTTTTATTATAACACAAAGCCTCATCCTTCTGTCAATTTTAAGATAAAATACAAACAATAAATGTTTTTTATGCGCTTTAATGAATTTGTAGTGAGATATTCGCCTCCTTTCAAGCGGCATGTGAATAAGGAGATTTTTCCTGTTTAATATTTGCAGCACGAAATAAAACGAATAAATCTTTGAGTGCATGTTGAAAAAAAAAAAAAAAAAAAAAAAAAAAAAACCAAGAACTTAAGTACAAACTAGTGTCTCGTTGAAAAATCAATTCGAGTTTAAAAAAAAATTCAGTAAGCCTATTGCTGTTTTTCGTGGGTAAATGTGAAGAATGACAGGTGGCCACATACTTTTTTTTTTGTTTGGGCGGAGTATACAGGTGTAGCCTAATGTATTAAATTTTACTACACGCAATGTAACCTGATTTCTATTTATCGTAATTTGACTTTATTCCTAAAATATTATGACGCTAATCTTTATTATGTTATTTGATTTTTTGGAGAAGGATACAACTGACAAAAATGCTCAACTCACTGTCGTTGCGCGCTGGCCGCTTTGTAGGCTATTTAAAAAAAACACAACAAACTTGAATTTTAACAAACATAAAAGGGGTTGCCAATCATATTTCTGAATTAATGAATAAAGAATCTAACGAAATATGCAGCACTTTGCCATTAAAAACTAAAACTAAACTATTTAATGGCGGCAACAGGCAGCTGTGTGTGATGAAACAGCGACACGGCCTCGGGTCGGACTCGGGAAGAGAATTCTGATTAGCCCCGGGCCGGGCCGTGTAAGCTCCTATATTTTGTTCCCTCGTTTCAATTAAAAGCTCCCCCTCTGTCTGGCGGCCCATATACAGCACTACCTACTTTTTTTTCATGGGAGGTAAGCAAAAATCTGACAGGGTAGCAGAGCTCGACAGAACACCGGCCCGGACGTAAAGTGCAGTGTGAGTACAGGCCAGCGGGGAAGGGAGACAAATGCCAGAGGTAGTGCCCGCCAATAAACCTCATCTAAAAGCGGTCAAAGACATAAGAAGAAGAACATATTATCCGGTGTGCACACGTGGGACTGTACACATTGCGTGTCATAACGGTTACGAAAACTTGGGGACAATGTCTAGTAAGAGTTCTGTTTGGAGCTCTTTTGATTAAAAGAAAATGAAGTCAGTGCAACTCTGCCCGTACAAGGCTTGCTTATCATACGTCGACCACTGCTGCAATGCACAATCATTTGAGGGCGAAGCTCCCCAGGAGGTCCATCCCACAGTTCAACAGCAATCAATCGTGGCCAGTTTCATGGTCATGACAACAAAGTCGGATGCGTAGACGGGCAGAGCAAACAACGGGCCATATCACTGAAATGATTCGCTTAAGATATGCTTCCGATCAGCTTTGTCGAATGAGAGGGTTTTAGAAACCTTATGAAGTTTGTAGAGAGCCCGAGTTTGCTGTCATGTCTAGGAAAACGATCACTGCCGAGACTGGAGAAACTTTTTTTGATGACAATGTATGAGAGCTGGGCAGTCAGTTAGCGAGTGTTGAAAAAAATTGCACTAACCACAGATTCATGGACAGCACTTACAACTGAATCGTACATCACAATCACCTGTCATTATATAGTTATTTGGGAAATTCACAGTGCTGTTCTGCAGACCATAGCCATGCCAGAACTGCATTCTGCTGAAAACTGGCAAATACGCTTCCTCCGCTGCTATGGACCATGGGGACTAAGCGAAAAAAAAAAAAAAAATCACTGCATTGTGTTGCAATGACAATGCGCGCAACAATGGTGCTTGCCACACTGAATTGTTTAGAGTGTGACTCTCAGCCTTGATTTGGCACACATGCTCCAACTCGCTACAAATGACGGTTTCAAACTTCAACACATAAACCATGTCGTTGCATCTGCCAGTCCATCTTGTTGTCTCATTTCCATCACAGCACACAGCAACACAAGAGCTGAAACAAAAGCAGCAACTGGCAGAACTTGCCTGAGCACAAAATTATTACAGTACTGCCGACCTAGGGTGGAACTCTATTTATGACATTTCGAGCCGCCTACTCGCGGCAGAGATGGGCAATATGCGCATTCTTTATCAGACAGTAGCTTTCACAAAACTGCCAGATGCCAAGGAACCCTCGAACTGGCTGGATGAGAGCTGGGAAGTAATGGAGGAACTCTTACCCGTGGCTTCCCTCACTTAAATGTGCGCCCACTGAATTGTGGAAAGACTCCCGGAGTATCCATCTGCCATGGTGTACCCAGTGGACCAGCAACTCTTCTGTCCAAACACACTCAAAGTAAACCCAGGAGAGTCTAACCAACGGTCTCTCATTTTCAATCAAACAGGGTCTACTTTCAGCGAGAGCGTCAACTTCCATCTGCCGATATCAGCAGAGCACTTGCAAGGTTCCATAACATCGCATCATTCCTCTATCGCTAGACCAACACCTTTTGTTCCGGCGAACTGAGGAAGTTTAAACATTCCGGTGGCAGGCAAATTGTTTGAATCTCTTCCAAACAGCTCAGAGAGTAAAGAAAGAGATAGGCCTAACCATTAAGAAACAGATGAAACCGAACCGCTGGCCAAAAAAGCCAGAAGTGATTCACTGTCTGCATCTGCAAGTCGCTGTCTTGTTGGTGAGGACTATAACACAAGACATCCCAGACAAAACCCGAATTAAATCAGTACTGCCAGGACACGTTCCCATCCCATCCACATCGACCCCATGGACTGGTGGAAAACCAACGACTACAAATCCCCCCGACTGGCAAAAATTGGCAAAGGCTTACTTGTGTGTGGCCCGCGACTTCTGTGCCATCAAGAAGGGTGTTTCTCTGCGGCCCGGCCTAATTGTGTGACCCGATTGGGCTACGCTCTTCCCGTCCGTCTTCCCGGAGCAGGTGGACATCATCATTTTTTGAATAAAAATATGAGGATAGGTTATCTTGATAAACAGACATTAAAAATATTGTTCACATAAGTGCCCGTCATTCAGTATAGGCGCTGTTTTCAATATGTTGTAGGCGTCGTAGGCTACTGTGTTTTAAGGAATGATATTCTGGTTTTAGGGTGTAACCACCAGGGTGGGTGTTATATGCGTGCGTGAGTGTGTGGGTGCATGCCCGCGGATGGGGTGCGATTTTTCGACTACTATCGAATAATCCCAGCTGTTAATCGATTATTACCTTTTACCTTAAAAATGCAAATCCTAGAGTTCAAATCAGACACTAGAGCACTCCTATCATTCCACAACTAGGGATGCACAGAAATGGAAAATTCTTGGCCCGACAACGAAAACCGAAAACGAGGAAACGAAGGCCGAAAACTAAACCACCGAAAGAAAGTATGCCAATTAATTAGTACCATTGCATTTATGGCTATGACGTGTACTAACTTTACTAAAATCAAGGCATTTGCATTGCCATAAATTAATATTAAAGGTTCAAAGAATAATCAATTACAAATTATGCAAAGATTTATTTAGTCACGTTGCACATTGCACAGTATAAATAGAAACTCAACAAACTAAAAGGTTGAAACTTACCCCACTCGTGTGTACATTGAAAAATAAGTGTTACAGGCCTACTGGCCTAGCAGAAAAGTTGTTAAAATTAAATGTTCTCTCATAAAAACAAAGTGCATTTAGGTCAATGCATTTTGAAAATTTTCATCTGTAGCGACTACTACAAAGAAGTGCATTACTTCTCCAGTAGGGTTATCACTTCTGGGGATGAGGGCTTCAGACAGATACCCATCTAGCTGTTTGGTTGGTTGACTTGTCATCTGCCTGACATTTGAGAAAGATTTGAGAGAGTGTATTTAAATAAGGGCCAGGGGCTAAATAACACTTTATCTCAAATTAAAAAATTTCTAGTCATAAATACTGGCTACAATCTGATTAGTACCTTATATTAGCGCTAAGAACATAATAGCCTGTACGGAATTATAATTTGAGGCCTTTCTTGCAGATATTCACTGAAACATATCAGACAAACGAGGGTGGGCAGAGAGACGATCTTTGTTTCTGCTCTCTGATCTCACAAGTGATGATCTGATCGAGAATCAGTGTAGAGGGTTCACGTCCTGGAAGACATTTTGCTGCTCAGAGAGAGTGTGGCCAGCTGGGTTGATCCAAGCCAAATGCCAGAACTACATGAGTTGGCCAGCCGAGGGTCGCATGATGACCTGCAACTGGAGGAATAGTCCCAATAAGACATTGAGCCAATGAGATGTTCCGTCTGAGCCCCTTAACCCTCTGGAGTCGATTAACGCGTATACTCGTTTTTGGGTGATTTTTCTCCTGATAACCCCGAAAAGAACTTAAAATTACACCTTTCATTTTGATCGTACATAATAAGTGCAATACATCAATATCGAATCTGTAAAGGGTCTACGTTTTTTTTGTATACAGACATAATAACAACAAAACTTATGTGCACTTATAAAATAAAAGATACAAACAAGGATTGCTGTCTGCAGCCTTTGTCTGCGCTGATATTCAGATACAAATGCGTCATTAAAACTGAACTGTAACTCAGTGAATACTCAACGAAGAGACGTGAAGAGAGATATCTATAGAAAGCCTGACACTGTCTACTTTTAAAACTAAATAAGTGGCTGCCGAAAACAAATCTTCTGTGATAAAGTAACGTCCATAGGAAAACAACGCGATGTCCGTTTTTTCACGTCTCCCTTCATTATCTTCTAAAATCGGAACCACGCCCCCCCGCGCCGAGCGCCGCTTTTGAGATTCAAATGTTTCACTGAAGCGCGCGGTCTTTTGAATACGCCCACACAACAGAAGACAACGCATCGAAGACTGTTCTTGCAAGTTTTTTATTCTTTTTTACTGTTTTGCTTCGCGATGAGGACAGGAATAAGGACATAATTCCATCCGGCCCCAAAAGATGTGATTGCTGGTTGAGATTTGAGAGCCTTTTTCTGTCTGGAGCCCCTTCCTCTCTCAGAAACAAGAATTAAAGCACTTTATCTGCAGCAGAGTTCATAAACATGAAGTTATCGTCTCTTTTTATTTATTTATATATTCTTCCGCTAGATTCTAGTTTTCACATAACGTGTAACAAGTTATTTTACTCATACTTAGACTTTTTTCCAACGACTTTTTCCAAAATATAATTCCTGACTAATGTATAATCAAGTGAAACAATGATGACAAAAGTTTCAATAACAAATATACACTACTATACCATTCAAAAGCTTGATGTAAATAATATAAATTAACAATAAATGTTAACTGTAACAATGTAACCATCATTGCGTTTCTTTCAATTTTATCCCCCCTATTAAAAAAACATAAAAAAAAATATTCCGCTGCAGCGTTTCGTTTTCAACATAAAATACGGGGGAATAATAATAATAATAATGATAATAATAATAGAATATACAATAAATGTTTTTTGTAGAAAATAAGATTGTTAAAAGGATTTCTGAAGGATTGTGTGACTGGAGTAATGATGCAAAAAAAAAAATTCAGTTTGAAAGTCAGCTTTGATTTTTCCTAATAAAACTGTTTAAACTGCACTCACAAGTGAATATTAAATTATGTTGTGGGATAATTAATATATATTCTAAATAAACTAAAAACATAAAATTATATAGATTTATTTTAGCCCTCACATTCTTTCTTGTAACTCATCCCTCTCAGTGACACAGCTGACTGAATGGCTCATTATGCAGCACTCATTAGCGGCCTTTGTCTTCTCATGGTGTGAATTCATGATAGTTGACGCCTACTCGCATAGACTTTTTACCAACAAAAAGTGTCTTAGAAAATTTAAATCAATATCTTGTATTTTTCTGTATGAGTAAACAAGAATGATTTTTCACATCATTTTAGAAAAAAAAAATTCTAGGCTACAAAGCTCCCAGTTCTCAAAATTCCTTGGAACCAATTTTCTGTATGTGTTTTATTGCCTTATTCAAGTGATTTAACATTTTTAAGTTTTTCACCTAACCACTCAAACATTTTTTTTCTGCCAGAAAACACAATCATGTACATACATGCTGCTCACATATTATTAGAGCCCAGTTTTTGCTGATTAAGTGTGAGATTAGACTTTGCCATTTAGATATTTAAGAAGAAACTGAAAAAAAGCACAAATGATCAGGGCAATTGACAAAACTTCTCCAGGCCCCAAAAATACTACCTTTAGACTCCAGAGGGTTAAAACACTTCATTTATAATTTTGATTTTTAACAAGTAAACTTGTAATAATGAGTGGTTAATGCAAATGCGGAACAGTCTGAGCAATGGAAAATAAAGGGGGGGGGTGGTGGGTGCACAACTACGACAGGCTTAGGAGTACTGTGCTGGTGCACCACAAGAAAAAAGTTAGGTGCACCAGTGCAAACCAGTGCAAAAGTTTAGTGTAGAGCCCTGCTATTTACAACCCACAGCTTCACATTTAATAATAGAGACGTATGACGAATTCCTCACACGCAGATCACCACTCGTAATGGTACTGTTCCAATTTATCTTTATCTGACCTTTATTTATCTCTTGCCACCAAGCAATAATCTGTAAGAAAATGTGACGAACATAGATAAAATAACTGCTGATTAGTGAGCTCATGATGTCAGATCACTCTCTTTCAACAGGAAGAAATCTCCCCCTTTAATAGTCAACATCATAATTTACAGTATACCTCAAACCTTGTCAGTGAACTATGAGGGCAACAAAACAAACCGAACCAAAATATAAGCGTCCATTAATCGTGACCAATCGAGGTAAAAATGTCAAGTTAATCGAGGGTTTTTGGATTGTAGCCCATAATCGTCTCAGCCTCGCTATAACTTATATTTTTTAATTGTCCTAAATCTAAATAACAATGTCTTTAATTGAAAGGATTTGTTGTGGGAGTCGAGGGCGGAAATCAAATAGCACGAGCCATTTTACAGTGTTTTATCATCATGTCTTGTACAACATTTTGCATCACATTAGCCCTATTTCTGAAGAAATACATGCGACTTGTAACACAACCTTTTTTTTTTCATTTTGCCTTAAAAGCCACAGTCTTTATATGCATATTGTATTTTAAACCATGAAGAAAAGCTTTTTAAATATTTTTTGATAAATGTTTTACTGAATCTTTTTTAAAAAACACATTTTAACTAATTGTATTACCGTCAAAATTCTTACAGTCCGTTAATGGTTTAACCGTTTAAAATGAGCATCCGCTAAAAAAAACAATAATACTAAAAACCATACAATGATCATACTAAATGTTATTACATTTTGAATGATTCTCACTTGGTCCTTAAAAGATTCGTGCTGACAAATGGAAAAATCCTAGTGGTTTAAAACATGGTGGAAAAGTATAATATTGAAAAACTAATCAGTATATTTGGGGGCTGGCATTGTGATCTAAATAGCGTTCTTTTAATCATTCATCACTCATGATTTTCTTTTTCCTGCTCAGGGAAAAAAAACAGGGCCCATTATACTCCAAGTAAACTAAAGTTAAATCTGTATTACGGATCTATTTGTTTGTTTGATGCCTGGACAAAAACTTTTTGTCTTTGGAACCCACACGCATTTATGTTGGCCTTCCTTGAAACAGTGGAATTGTGGGAGATGGACAGCGCAGCAATCTGTTGTCCGTCAGATTCAAAGATAAAACATCACTGACGCCCCACTGACACAATTTACAATCAGTCACGTTCCACATTTTGCAACGCTTCTACCTGCCAATTCACAGCTCAAACAATAAAAATTATTGTCAAGTAATGAAACTATAGCCAACTAGTGATGCTCTGATCGATCAGCATCGGACGATAATCACATTTTATGATTTGATCGGTACTCACTAACTTGGCTGATCTCACAAACAGATTACAATTTGATGACATCAATGCCTGATGACGTACATGATCATGGGGACCATAATTGATTTGGTGCCGCAGTCATGTCATCATGTGGAAAGGCTTATGACGTTTTCAAGAAGCAATGAAAAAGTTGCTATTTGTCGTGTCTGTTTGGCATGATGATATGATGAAGGTATGGTTCATTTTTTGACAGCAGACTCAGTCACATTAGAGCTGCTCTGCACATCACTGCATACGTCTGCCTTACCAGTGTCCCCGTAGATGTTTGCTTGCTCACAGTAAAGATTTTGTATAAAAAATATTTCCGGTCTCACTGTAAAAAGCAGCAACATAGAACTGTTGACTGATGTAACTGCTGTTATCTAGTGATTTTGGAGTATTTGGATTATATAGTGATGGTTTTGATGCTATAGTAAAGCACAACATACTACCATGCCTGTTTGCCAGAGAGCAACATGTGTTTATAACTAATTTGGGAAAGTAGACATTCATGTATAATATTATGATTGCGGGTGTTGTAAGATCTGCAAAAGCAAAAAACGGTTAAGTGAGGGTTTTAAAAGGGGTCAGGATATGATGCCGATTTCAAATTTTTCCTTTCATTTTTGGAGTGTTACAAGCTCTTGATTGCATAAAGAAGATATGAAAGTTGCAAAAACTAAAGTCTCAAATCCAAAGATAGTTTAAGAAAGTTAAGAGTCAAAACCACACCCCCCTAAACATCGAATTGTTTTACACAGCCACTCCCCCACATCTCATCACGCACTATGTGGAAAAATTTTGCATAACTCCGACTCAAATGTTCATGCAAAGAAAGAAGGCTAACTTATTCCATCTGTTTGCTAGCCGCTTGCCATGTTGTGGAGGTCCACGGTGGCGTTGTTCGTTTGTTGAAAGCGAAACTACTTTGTTTGGCCTTCCCAGACGGGGACCGATTAGAACTCGTGGTTAAGTTGTATTTCCAAACACTCTTCCATGACAGTCCAACCCAAATAATTCAGATGTGTGCTGCACATTTTATCGAGATGAGGACTGTTTCCTTCCTGAACCGAGGTAGTCTGCAATGCAGCTGTGGCACAATGGCTGTTTCTATAAAGTTGAGACAGTTTCACACTTTGCAATGACAGTCCTGGGCGCTTCTCACAGCGTTTAGTTAAATTTTTTTATATTAGACTAATTTGCCGTGATGATTCACATGCGAGTTTTGATAGGTAGAGTAGCTTGTTGGTTTTTTCTCAGATCACAAATGACAGACATGGTTTGTGTTATGCCAGCGCGATACATAACACAATGCATAAAAATACAGTATAAGTCATTTATAATCAGTAATTAATGTCCCCACTGTACTGTCACACAATGCCTCAGTTTGTAATGGGTTTTACTTATGTGTTTTGGTCTCATCTAGTGATGTCCAGATTGCGAACAAATCTTTTTATGTAACTGGTAATCTTCTGAACCGTTTGAACCAGCTAACCAAATCAAACCGAATCGTTTGAAACGTTGTGCTTCTCCATGTACGCACTAAGTCCACAAATTATCTTAAGTTATTTGCTTTATAAACATGCCTTACACTTCCCTCTGACAAGAAATACCAATATCCCGAGTCGTCAGTTACTCCTAACAGTACACTGACTGAACTGCTAAAAGATAACCAATGAGGATGTAGCATACAAGCCGAGCATCTGGGACTGAGGTCTCGTGCCGCTGTGCCTGGGAGATGCATAGTAGTCACGGTGCGTAACATTTCCATCCACACTTGAGCGCATTCGGCTAGTGCTGGTCGGTATAAAACCGGTTTATACCGAAACCAGTGTATATTTTCGTATATGATATAATTTTTAATATACCGCCAAACCGATGGATTTAATGTACTCAACGTCGGAATGTTATGCTGGCCGCGGCACACTGTTTCAGAACAGACCCCTTTACAATGTTGAACTTCTAAGCAGCGACAGCGATAAACACAGTAGTGCTCTGGTGTTACGTTATAACGCCTGTTTCACACATACTCCGTCTGCAGTGCGTATGCATTGCTTTATTTTTTTAACGCACCCATGTTAACGGATTCTCCAGCGGTTCATACTGCAGCGACGGTTGCGTCCTCATCAGTGCAGTTGGCAGTGAGCGGTGTGCGTCTGCAGCAGTGGCAGAGCAACGTTTATGTACCGAGTCATATTTTTGCTGTGCTGCAGGCAGATGAATTAAAGTGAAAGCGCATTGTTTCGCGGAAAAAGTGAAACATGGATTTACACAGGACAGGGAAAGGCAATCAGTTCATCACAATAACTGTATACTAATTAAAGCTGTTTCACATTGCCAACACATGGGTTTTTGGCTTAGGTTTTTTAAAACAAGAAAAAGTGGCACTTTTAGATAAACAAGGAAAACATATAATAGATTCACTTTCAATGGAGGCAGAAAAACAAAGTTCCAGTAAGACCCGTGGGATTGCTTGTGATAAAGCAATTTAAAATGCAAAGGCACCAGACAAAGGCCATTCAAATTAGTTATTGTAATTTTCAAATATTTGTAACACAGAAAAGTAGGCCAATTATTGTGTTTAAATGTTTTGCTGCGTGCTTGAGCCAGCTTATTATACAAACCTAGAAGTAAAATGACAGTGAATAATGCGTTGGTTTAGATGTATTTAGTTTAAACTAATGTCTAATAACTATGAAAGATTGTTACTTGTTTCTGTGATAAAAGACTCATCACTTTGCCTGAAAAAAAAAAAATAATTTTTTATATATATTTATTATCTAGATATATATATATATTAGTATAATATATATATATATATATATACTATAGGATATATATATATATATATATATATACTATATTATAATATACTATAATATACTACATAGCACACACCTCGTGTTTGTGGACTAAACAGCCGCGGACCAGTAGCGGACTGCAAACGTGTCCCACTGCAGACGGAGTATGGTGTGAAAACAGGCGTTTACAGGGAAGAATGGATGGCTGCAGAACTAGTAATAACATGCACACAGAAATAACTTGGTGCCAAAAAGGAGCCTGGTCTGTTGTTTGGAGGGTTTTTGGTTTTCAAAAATCCGAACGTCGACCAAACCAACCAATTTATGCAAGTTGCTGTTCGGGGCTAAAAGCACGTCTTGGATAAATATCAACCAGCAGAAAGCACTGTACACCTGGATTATGCATTAGAAACAAAACCCCAAGCATAAACCGCGGAAACCGGCATAATTTAGAAAAAACACCGTGATATAATTGTTGGTCAAACCGCCCAGCGACTACATTCGGCCCAATCACAACCTCACGGGATAGCTGGATAATCAGAGCAAACCTTGCTTTTTCAGAACAATGAGCTTTGAAAAAAAAAAAAAAAAAAAAAAAAAAAAAATCAACACGTTCAGAAAGGCAGGCGCATAGAGGAGAAACAATATGTAACATTATATGGAAAATAATGTACATTATTGGAAACATAATGTGTGTTTTTTAACCTTAAAACCGCATAAACACATTGCATTACACCCAAATAATGTTCTTTTTAGCAGCAATCATATGAACCCCTTTGAAAGGAAAAGGAAAGAAGGAAAGGGGAAAGGAAAGGAAAGGAAAAGGAAAGGAAAGGGAAAGGAAAGGAAAGGCAAAGGAAAGGAAAGGAAAGGGAAAGGAAAGGAAAGGAAAGGAAAGGAAGGAAAGGAAAGGAAAAGGAAGAACGGAAAGTGAAAGAAATGAAAGGAAAGGAAAGGAAAGGTTTTAAAACAGTGTGAATAGGAAAAAATGTGGCAGTAAATAAAAATTATGCAAGGTTATGGGTACGGGTTTGGGTATCGTTTGGAATTTTTATGATTCAGATTCTTGTCAATTCCTAATTTAAATGGCCAATTAAAGGTGTAAAAAAAAAAAAAAATAAAAATATATATAAAACGACATAATAAATATAATAAATAAAATATCTTACATATCATTCACATTTATTCTAACTCTTATCTTATATTTCCTTGTTAGCTGAATACTATGAATGCAATCCAACAGGCTAAAGAACACTTACACAAGGATGTGTGTGCAGCAGAGACAACAGTACCCTGTGAGTCTTGACTTGAATGTGTTTCAAATCACATTGAAAGTGTAGTTAGTTATAATAATAAAGGTGGACTCCAGGCACATTTAATAAAAAAAAAAAATAAATAAAAAATAAAGAGCATTTTATTAACATTTTAACCCATACGTAGCCTTGAGAATCCAAGAATGTTGTGTGACTTTTCATTAAAAAATAATTGTTTAGTTTCATTTTTAGTAGTAGTAGTAGAGGCTATGTACATTCTACTGAACATATAGACTCGGACTTTTATTTTGACGGGTTTGCCGTGAAGACCTTTACAGTTCTGTGTATATGATATGAGGCTAGTTTTACCTCAAATCAAATGGTCAGAAGCTCATGAAAGCTCTCTCAGAGCAGTTCTGGAGATGTTATTCATGTGTTTACGCCCTCATTTAGAGAGACGACAGAAACAAATTACCGCGAGCATCACGCGCTTCAGTAGAAACCTCGCATCTGCGCCATTCATTAGAGTCATGCAGAACATGCAGGATTCATATTTAAGTTGACTTTTAAGGCTTAATAGTTTACATATACTAGTCCATATCGCGAATTGATTTAAGTGTAATGACCTACTTTTGATTTAAATCATTCAAAATTTGACCAATCACCCGGACATTCCGCGTTAGACTGAATTCTGTTTTTATGACTGGATTCCGTCCACCTTTTCCGTATCACGGAAATCACAGGGCACTACAATTATACCAGCACAATGTATACTCTCACACTTTAATAGGGCTGTGTATTGCCAAGAATCTGGCGATACGATACGCATCACAATACAGGTGTTGCGATACGATATGTTGCAATACATTTCGATACTGTAAGCAAGGCAATATATTGGGATATTTCTTATTTTAGGAATAGGATATATTTTTAGGAAAGCTGTCATTAGGAATACATCACAATATGCAAACATTAGCTATAACTAAATAAATAGAAATTATTTAACCAGAACACAGTGGGCTCTGCATTTGCAATAATCAGTCCCTGTAACATTCAACGTTATTGAAACACTTTTTGTGCAGTGTGAGTAATGGGGAAAAATAAAGTGCTTGCAGGATCCTTCAGTTAAATGACTAATACGTACAAAATGTATTTTTATTAAAAGAACCATATACATTTTTAGACCCTGCTTTAAAGTTTCACAGTTTAAGTTTACAATTGTAACATACAATGTCATAACATTTTGATCTGAACAAAATAATTACATTTGTTTAATATCAATGAAAAATGAAGTGCTTACAGTATTCCTAAATACTGGGTGAAGTCGTGGCCTAACGGTCAGAGTGTTGGACTTGCAACCCAAGAGTTGTGAGTTCGATTCTCGGGCAGGCGGGAATTGTAGGTGGGGGGAGTGAAGGTACAGCACTCTCTCCACCCCCATCAATACCACGACTGAGGTTGCCACTGCTCCGGGCACCGAACCCCAAAATGCTCCCCGGGCGCCGCAGCATAAATGGCTGCCCACTGCTCCGGGTGTGTGTGTGTTCACTGCTGTGTGTGTGCACTTTGGATGGGTTAAAAAGCAGAGCACGAATTCCGAGTATGGGTCACCATACTTGGCTGTATGTCACGTCACTTTTTTCACTCACTAAAGAAAACAAAACAATTGTAAAACAATAAAATACAGATGTTGAACCTTTCCACTTGGATTTCACAGGTTTTTCAGTTTGTATTTATGTTCCGCGTGGAATCACTGAACCCGCGATGCGAGCACCGCCCCAACTACACAAAAACGCCCCCCAAAATGAGAGAACGCTGCCGCAGCCACTGCGGTGACCCTACCGCCTCCTACCATCCCTAGGCCCCCGTGCAAGCCTCTTTCACTAGGGACGCTGGTTGGCAATTGGCGGAACCGAGGCGGCACCCGCACCATGGTCCCGGCGTGGTGGGACGTTACAACAAAAGCCCAAATGAACGGCACACGTCAGCTTTGTACACCGAAACAGGAACTGGGACAATGTTTTCCTCCTCTATTTCTAGCAGAGAGCTATATTAACGCTAACATTAGTATGCGTGCCTTAACGCTAGTATATCCTGTCACTCAGGAATTTTGTTCAGAGATGAAGACTGCCTTCTAGCAGCCAGGATATAAACCCAAAATGAAACAACTGCCCATAAATCTTTTATGATTTTTATTTATTTATTTTTTTAAATATCGATATTCCGTTTTTGAGAGAATCGATACAGTATCGTCAAACAAAAAAGTTTGCAACACAATAGCCTAATCCCCTTTAAAACTCTCCTGTTATTTTTTATTTATTTATTTTTATTTTTTATTTTTATTAGACTACTACGTTATGAAATAAATGCTCAGATTGAAATTGTTGCTGCTCCACTCTCACATACTCTGTTGCCGAGTGAGAGATATGTTTCCGCTCTATGAAATGAACAAGACTGTCCGGTGTAGATACGGTTAGACAGTGTTCTGCTATATATACAAATAATTGATATAAGAAATAAAAATAAATACATAACCCTAAACCAGCGGCATAACGAGATGAAAATATATAAGACTAGAAAATATATTTTACACTTGCTCTGTCCTACGTCCATGACACTGACTCACTGCGGAGCTTGCTAGTTTTAATCTGAACAGCTTCTTAACGCTAAGTGGATGGTTAGATGCATGATGGGCTAGTATTAAAAATAAATAAATAATAAAATAAAGGTCTTTCCAGCATTAAGGTAATAACATTAGCTAAATGCTTTTTTTAATCACCTTGTTTTCAGTTATAAAATTTGACTGGTAAATGATAAAGAATTAAATTTAAACTTGTTTTTGAACAAATCTATTTGTCATTTGAATATCGATTTTAAGTGAAGGAGGGAAAAAAAAAAAATCAATTTAAATTGTATATTATAATATTTTTAGGCCATTGCACAGCCCTAATGCAAGGTTTTTTGTTTTTGTTTTTTTAAGGCAACTTTTGTCTGAAAGTTATAATAACTAATCAACTTTAGTAGTCAACATCTGAAGTGGATCAAACCTTTCTTTAGCCCCTTGTGCATTGTTCAAATTCACTACCCTTTTCGTTATTTCGTGGATGAAAACATCCACTAAATAAAAACTGCTGTAAAAATGTATCAGATAAATATTTTTTTCTATTTTTTTTGCATAAATCTATTAATCAACCTCAGTCCTAATCAAAACTACCAAATGTTTACAAAAAAATCCAAGAATTGTTAACCTTTAATTACCAAGTTCATAAATGTCACTGAGTTGGGAAAAAAAAAAAAAACTAACAAAATGACATATTTTCAATATAAAAAGTGATTGTGGACCTGGATTTTTTTTTTTACCTTTATCACAGTCTTGGGGCATGTCAAAGATTAGTAACAACTTCAGCTTTGATGCATTGTTTAGTTTTTTGTGCAGCATTAGATTTTAATTTTTTCTCCCTCATTTGTTGTTCGTGGCTGTTTTTGCCCCATTGACTTCCATTATAACGACATTTTTTTGATTGCAAAGCCATGGACACCATATAATCATGCATTCTTGGTTGTTTGTGGTTTTCCCCTTTTGGTAAGAGGTAAAATTTGTTATTTTTACAGTTGATCACTAGGTTGGACCATTAACCCTTTAGAATAGGCCTGTGCAAAAAAAAGGCTTAGTTTCTGGCTTGTATATGGAGTTATATGGAGTATAACACAGCAATTATATGTTTGTTGTGTGTGGGGTGAGATTCTTTGATTGTTGGTGGGTTTTCCCCTGTTGGGAAGAGGTAACATTTGTTACTTTTTACAGTTGATCACTAGGTGGGGACCATTAACCCTTTAGAGAGGCCTGTGCAAAAAAAAGCTTAGTTTCTGACTGGTATATGGAGTTATATGGAGTATAACAGCAAATTATAGTGTTTTGTGTGTGTGTGAGAGAGAGAGAGAGAGAGAGAGAGAGAGAGAGAGAGAGAGAGAGAGAGAGAGACCTTTGCGCTCTTACCTTGATGTATTTGAGAAAATCAAAATGTACACCTCTCTCTCTCAGAACTACATGGAGTAAACAAAAGTGTAATTATGCACCTGCTGCCTTTTACTGGTGGTGATAAGTATAGACTAAACAAAAGCAAAGTACGTGGATTTAAACACTTGCATGCCATCCTGCTGGTCATTTGATGGTGAGAAAGCCAGCCAATCAATCAACACGAGAAAGGGCTTGACTTGTACCAAAAATTTTAGAAAAATGATTATGCAGCTTGAACCCTCTTTCCAGCGAACTGCAGCTTATTTGAAGTTGGTAATTGAATTTTGGTTCATAATACATTTATGTTCATAAATCTGATACAAGTAGATTTTTTTTTTTTTTTTTTTTTTTTTAACCAGGATTTTAAGGTTTTAAACATGGCTTTTACCATTACTTGAAAAGACAAGCATTTCACACATAGGCCATCTGTACTTTTCACCAATCAAAAGGCAGCAGGCATAAACACACTTCTTCTTTTTTTTTTATTGTTACTCCATGTAGTTCTGAGAGCTGAGGGTGCATATTTGTATTTTTTCAGGTAATGGCATCAAGGTAAGTGCACAAAGGTCTCTCTCACACATCTCTCTTTCTCTCTCTCTCTCTCTCTCTCTCTCTCTCTCTACACACAAACGCACTATAATATTTATTGTTATACTCCATATAACTCCATATACAAGCCAGACAAACTAAGCCTTTTTTTTTGCACAGGCCTATCTAAAGGGTTAAACTGGTCCCCCCTAGTGATCAACTGTAAAAAATAACAAATTTTACCTCTTACCTAAAAGGGAAAACCACACAAACAATCACAAGAATGCATGATTATATGGTGTCATGGCTTTGCAATCAAAAAAAGGTCGTTATAATGTGAAAGTCAATGGGGGCAAAAACAGCCACGAAACAACCAAATGAGGGAGAAAAAATTTAAATCTAATGCTGAGACACAAAAACTAACAATGCATCAAAGCCAAACGTTTTTACTAATCTTTGAAATGCGCCAAGAATGTGTAATAAATGTATAAAAAAAATAATCCAGTCCCACAATCACTTTTTTGGATATTGAAAATTGTCATTGTGTTTTTTTTTTCCCCAATGTCAGTGACATCATTTATGAAGTTGGTAAATTAAAGAGTTAAAAATCTTGGATTTTTTTTAAACATTTGGTAGTTCTTTGTAGCATATACCGGATGAGGTTGATTTACATAGATTTTATGGCAAAAAAAAATTAGAAAAAAAATATTAAGTCTGATACATTTTTACAGCAGGGTTTAATTTGGGGTTAGTGGATTTTTCATCCACGAACATAACGACAGGGTAGTGAATTTGCCCACTATTGTTAAGTTTGATTGAAAATTTTGCAAAGCATTTTTCCCCAAAATATGTGTGCAAACATATAGATTTGGTCACGCAAAAACGCATTCCATTAGCTGAACACACCAAGAAACACAAATAAACATGCAGACTTTATCGCCGCGCGCTAGTGGGACGAAAACGGTCTCCTAAGTACTAACAACACCATAAGGGTTATAAGTTGTTTTTACAAAACCATTGTCCTAAAACCCTGTTCTGGCAAGTTTTGATACATCCCCTCAATAAGACACCTGGTCCATACTGAAGAGACCAAGGAATTCACACCATTTATACTCAGACCACCCACACAGCAAGGCTATACATAACTACCCAGCCAAAACCCCAACCCGCCTCGCAGCGCTGAACTGGAACTCAGTCGACATCTGGTTTCTTATGCGGGCTGTGAGGGAGATGTGTGTGTTGATCATGTTACCTCGACGGTTTGAAACATGGCCTGCAGCTCACAGCAGCGCCGTTGCTCGTCTTTTATTCATTATTTTCCCCCGCAGAACCCAGTTATTATTAATCGCTAAGTAGGTCGTCAAATCAAAATAACAAATTTATGCAATTGATAATTAATCATTATTTTTTGAGTATAAATCGTAGACGTTTGAAGGGCTAGGCTTTAAGCACGGTCAAGCGCAAAAATTTGCCTCTGCAGCTTCTCTCCTGCTTCATCACAGTGCAGCGATGGCTGCTGCAACTGACACCCAGCTTCAGCAACCGTAACAACCGACTGTATTAGCGGTGATTTTAGCTAAATGCAGTTTGAGGCCAAAATACAGACTTCATTGATCATGAGCCCAATTCATTTAGGATGCAAGGTGGGTAAATACAATTCAGGTTCTACCCTGAAGAAAGCACACCATTTCATTGAGGCTAATGCTGTTAAAATATGAGATTCAAAAAAAAAAAAAAAGAATAACTTAGTGTAGAAGGCTTTTCCTTATAACTTGGATGCGTCGATTATATATGAAGTAGGCACAATCCAAACGACCACAAGGCTATGCCTACACTCGTCTCGTGTTCCTTGCATTTGAAAAGTATGCATTTTATTTATCACGAGGCTATATGGTTGAGGAATAATATTTTTAGTTGAAAACTTTAAGTGGGCCATGTGGTTAAAAAAAACATGCATCATAGAAATGTTTCAGTAGACAGTCTCTTGCAGCATGATTATGCGCTTTAAAATCGCTAATGGGATCAGACCAGAGGCCGTATATTAACATAGTACATTACAAATATTTGGATCGCGCCCTTATTTTCTTAAAAAGAGTAAATCAATGATTTATCTCCGTCATAGAATAATAAATTATAAATAAAGTAATAAAAGAAAGCCCTCTATTAAGCCCTTATTTAGGTTTCCATTTCGTGAAGTTTAATATTGCAACGATCCCTAAAGATGATGTGTCTCCCTCTGGACAGTGGCATCCCGTTCCTCAAAAAAAAATTAGAGCTATTGGAGTGGAAGACCCAGAATTAATATATTTTAAAAAGACGAAAAAGTGTTTGCGGGCTTTGTTCCTCCGAAATGGAAAACACAATAGCAGGCTCGTGAAAAGATTATGAAGAAATAAAAAAGTCACATGATTATTAATCTAATAGAAATAATATTAAGCACTTAATAACGCGTTTTTTTTTTAAAATACGCACAGTTCAACTTAAATTTCAATACTATGAAACTACTTTAAACTCTTAAGTTTAGAACCAGTTGACGAAACGATAAAGATGTCACAGTGCATGTTAAATACGTCTAACAAATGAACTTGTGCTCTTATATAGTATCTGAAGACCATTAGATTGCATCGTTAGCAAATAAAACTAACAATATAATTTTGACTTTTTTTTATGAATCCCATTCCGCTGTATATAATATGTGACATCACCTTTATATCAAACAATTTTGAAATCAGCCACAGCCTGAGCATCGCGGGAGGGCAGCTATGAGGGGAGCATAGCGGAGTGAAATGTAATGCGGTGGGCAGCCAAGTGGTTCATTTTCAGATGCAATGGAAAAATTAAAGTCTGGATAAGAAACTTATTAGCTACACCGAACCTGAAGACTTGTAATATTTAACAGGACGTGGGGAAACCATAGCATTATTTAGGGCCCCAATTAAACTCTGGTTCCTAATTTAAGTGATCAATTGTCTAAATGTGTTAACCCACAACATACCACATTTATTTAAAACGCGATTAATCGCCTTATTTTTGTTTTGCTGCAATTTTTTTAAAGCATGCAAAAAAACAAAATAAACATTAAATTTGTGATGAGTTGGGCATTTAATTACCCATTCAGAATAATAACGGGGCAGGCGGCTAACTAATGCTAATATAGCCTACATGTACGGCCAAACACGGATACTTTTTAGTTCCCTTCATCTTTACTGAACAAAATCGCTTTAAATATCTCAATCAAATTTATTCAAGAACAGAAACAAGCAACTTTACAAATATATTTCTAATAGGATCAATATAATTGCAGTATATAAATATATAGTAGCTTCATAAACAACAACAAAAAATAGTAATATAACAAATAGTTTAAAGTAGCTATACATATATAGAGGTCAACTGATATATCAGGGCGTCGACGTCGATGTAATCGGCGACCTCTATTCTGTATAGCTTTAAATTATTTTTAATTACTATTTTTGTTGGCCGATGATTTGTCCATTTTTTTTATATATCGCAGCGGCCGATCTCCCGTGTTTATAGCGCCGATTTAAATTCCAGGCACTCGAGGGCACCCCGTGTTATGGTGGCAGTGGAAAAGTGCTCTGTCGCTGTGAAGGACCCCAAGCCAAAACTTTTGGAAGATTTCACAACATTCCTGGGAATAAAGTAGTCATAGAGTTCACTCTGTAATGGGTTGGAGAAGTTTTGCCGCCCTCACAACACTGACAGCATATTGAGGGCTCTGTTACTCCGCCCCGCTCACAGACGCACGTGCTCAGAGAACAGCTGTCCTGGAGCAGCCCAGAACGGTGAATGAACATTTGTTTTGGAAGCATGGTTTGAATTCAGACAATAGCCCAGGTTGCATTTAGGGATGTCATCTTTGATCTTTTCCTTGATCGAAAAATCGTTCGTTTAAATTAATATACCCTTAATGCTGCAAAGCGTCCTGCACGCGGTATTATTATTAATATGCAAAAGCCGACTTTCTTTCCTCACCCGAATTAAAGGGGTTTCAGCCTGAATAAATGCTAGTAGCAGACTGTAAAATGAATAGATGTATTTGAGAAATGTTCGATTTTGAATTTTTGCTTCCGGGTAACGTTAGGCCTATTTGTTTTAAAATAAACCCTGCAATTACACGCATTAGATCGTGACAGTGCATGCTGCGTGCAGACGAGAGCGCGTGCGGGTTTTGGGCTAGATGTAATTTTGAGGTTCTTGCTCACGTCCGTTCTGCACATATCCAAATGGTCATATTCGCATATTCCGGAAATGTTTTTTTTTTTTTTGTTTGTTTTTTTTTTAAATGTTACCTAGAAACCGAACAAGATCATCCCCTCTTCACATGAGCCAAAAACTTCCTTTGGGCATAACAGCAGAGTGGGACCGGTATACTGCGGTCCTCAGTTTTAAAACTGACCAGTGTAACTTTTTTATTGTTTGGTTGACTGGACTTTATTTTACTATGAACAGACTGCGATGTAGTTTTTTTTTTTTTTTTTTTTGAAATTAGAATGCACTTTAGATGTTCTGTGTCATTTATACTAGGGGTGTCCATGGTTACCCGATTAACCGTTAAAAGAATTGCTTAAACCGAGTGAAAACAGTTTTGCTTCGTTAAGTGGCGTACAATGGCGTGCATTGAATTTAGTTGTAAACAGTTTTGCGCCACTAGAGACGCGGGCAGAGCGCTCCCAGACCATTTGTAATGTCCACAAGAAGAAGTCATGACCAGTTTTCTAATACTGAAGCGGCAAAGAAAAGTACGCGGGGAGCACTTAAAATTTGAGGTGGACGGGGCAAAATGCAAGTATTGGCAATGCAGTGCTTAGATATACTTCAAGTACAACCTCGTTGTTGTAGAAGAGAAAAAAAAAGAAAACTCTCACAGCCAACACCGGCATCATTAGAGAGGCGGCCTCGGAGCCTTCGAGTACCTCGCCTCGCTACCATCCCCACGATGCTAGCGAAAACATGTGCGTGGTGCCTAAGCCGAATCCATACACAGGGGTTTGCATAATGATTGAAAAGGCCATGATGCCAATTAGAATAGTGGCGGCGAAGCTTTAAAGAACTGATTAATCTTGTTTTCAACCCCGCTACAGCATTCCCTCGCGTTCGCATCACACGCCGCATTTGAAAGATGATATTAGGCAAAAAGAGATTCGCTCAAAGAGATCTACAGTCACCTGATTAGTTGCCCATCATTTAAACACCGGATTGCTGGCCTGTGCTCTAAACACTGAAGTAGCAGTACTATACAGCATTACATTAACGAAGATTGGTTTTTAAAATCATTCGCTTTTAACTGAAGCCCTGCCCGTTCGCATACAGCTGCTACCTAGCAGAGAAGTTAAGGGAGTCCGTTGAAAAGTGGCTCTTACGGGACGCTTGATTGCCTGTGTGCCAAAACCGACAAAACGCAAAAAACTTGTGGCTGCTAACAGAGGCGTTGATTGGCATTCTGTGTCATGGCTTTGCGCATACGCTTCAGCTAGCTATAAATGATGGATTTTCTCTTTTTTTGAACGGCTCATCTCCGCTGCTGCAAAGTGTTAGCCATTTCAACCACACTCATGCAACAAAAGGCTTGAAAAGAAAACACCAAAACAAATGACACGCCACACCACAAACTAATACAGTCCTGTAAAACCAGTGGGAAAGCGTCTTGTGACTGTTGCCGCTCCTATTAGAACAGCGTGGGCTTACTGCGGTGCTGTCAGATCGCACTGTAACGAAAGTTTCAAGATTCAGGATTTTGGGGTTAAGGACGCGCACGGCGTTATGGAGCTGTTGTGCCCCACTCTAAATGCTCAAGTGTGGCACCCTACGTTATGTCTGCAGAGAAGGGAAGTGTCCATTTCAAACACCTATGGCCCATCCCCGTTGACTATAAATTCACCCTACAAAGCGAAGGCAACCGAACAGGGTTCAGGTGGAGTTTAAAACTAAGTCCGAACTCTGTCTTAGAACAATGAAGGTAGGTACCAGACGATTTTGATAATTTTCACTAAGTTAAGTTTGCATGTAGTAATTCTAAATACGTGTGCGCAGGTTGATGACCAAGATGTTGTCATCCCCAGCGATGATGGCTGCATGTTGGACCGCGCCATAAGCATCTCGATTCTTATCTCCAAAAAAAAAAAAAAAAAAGAGCGCTGGCAAAATGAAAAACTCTTAGCCTTGCAGCTAATTTCCGTACAGTGTACCAAAATAACGAACCTTTACGCAAAGTGTAGAACAGGGGCAAAGACCCCGCGCCCCCCCAAAGGGGCCCCAAAGCAGCGCAGCCACGGCGATGGCACCATACTTGGCGAAAACCTTTCATCAGCCCTCACCATTTGTGAAACAAAGTCAAAACTTTTTTAGCGAAGCCCCCTTGGGCCCCTAAAAATGAGCCCCGGGCTGGGGGAAAGCAAAAACGCCATTCTTTCCCAGTTTGGGCCCAAACCTTGCTAAAAATATTGTCATACCTGGCACATCTGTCCCTTCAAAGGGTTTTTGGGCAGCGGGACTCCTAAAAGCTGCGACCAGTCCTCACTCCCATCACGTTGCATGTTAATTTCTTAATAAAACTAAGAAATTCGAATACATGTTTCTGTAGACAGCCTTTTTAATTTTGGTGCCTAATGTGGGTATTTATCCCTGAACATGCAGACAAGCTATTATTTGGTCATTTTATTTTTTTGGGATTTTGATTGTACAACAAAAGAAAAATGTGGTCTATGCTCTGTGTTGTAAATTATTTCAATCTCAGTTTGGTATTTAATCTGCATTCTCTTTGCAGTGTGTTACATACACAAAACTTACCATTGTTACTGTTAAAATACGGGTTAGATAAATGCTTGTTTTGTAACACATTTATTTGACTGTTTCTTTTCACAAAGTTTCTAAAAAAAAAAAGTGTGCTATAATATGACTAGCATTACAAATCCTAGGGGCCTTGTTCTACAAGGTCACGAACTCGAAAAAAGTCAGTGACTCCTACTTTAACTGCTCTTGTTCTCACCACTGCATGCTTTTATTTCTATAAATGCATTTCAAATTTGGTCCAACCAGTTATTAAAGAGTGTTAAAAAATGGACTACTCCTCCGTTTTTTGTGTTTGTCTGTATCTCGAGGGTCAAGGCGCGCAACACCAGAGTTTCAGTTAGTTAGAAATGGTGGCCGGGGTCAAAGTGGGATCCGCGAGAGAATTTTCTGCTTCCCAGACCATTTTGATGATAATGCCGGGCAAGTAATCCGCCCTCTCCTGGGAGCTACTATGGTACTTAAAAAATGAGAGACCAGGCCACCCCTGAATGCAACATGCTTCTATTAGCCTTAACTTCAAAATAGATCTAAAACATTTTACTATGGTTCAAGCTTCTTCATTCGGATCTATTTCATGCATCCATTCCATTTCAAACAAACAAAGCAGTTTATATGCTTTGTCCTTGTTTCATTCATTAAGATAATAATTCATAAATGCACGATAATTATCAGTGAACTGATACAAAATGTTTAGCAGATATGTTTTACATGCATGCACAAAACAAATGGCCTTTCAACTTATGTGTGCAAAATTCAGAATAAAAAATGAATGCGCAGCAATTTGTACAAATAGAGAGTCTAGGGTCTACTATAGGTGTTGTAGCCATTAAATAAGCTTACTTTAATTTAATATTTCAAAATATTATAAATGTTACTTTTTTTTTATTTTATAGCATATGAAAAGTGAACCGCGACGAAAGTAAGATAGGATGCTAATATCGAGAGACAAGCGGTCAACGTGTTTTTGCCCACTAATTAAGTTTTGTTTTGTAGAAAAACTTTTTAAAGTAAATTTCTTTTGTAAAAATTTGTATTTTAAATTTTTAAAAATTTTTTAATAAACCATTGCCTGTTTTTTAAAAAATAAAAGCAAATTACAACATGCCAAATCATGCGGGTCCCCGGGTCACTTGCATTGCCATAACTGAGCGCCTCATCCAATTTAAAAACCGTAGGCCTCCGACATAAATCTTCTTAAAAAAGTTTTGAAAGGTTTTTTTAAAAAATTTAAAACAAAAAAAATGGCTACTCTCTGAATGTAACCATGATGTGCTTTTTCTCTATGGGCCCTTTCACTACGGAATGGCGACGCAACAATAAACAAAAAAATTTTTAACCCCCTGGCGCCCCCATGGTTAACCGAGTATTAACCGCTAAGGCCTCTTTAAAACGGTTAATAAAAAAATTTGAAAACGGAGCCCTAATTTATCCCAAAACAAAAATGGGGCTGGTTGCTATTATTTTTTTTTTTAATATAATTTTTTTTTAATATTTTTTCCCAGTTTTAATTGATTTTTTTTAAATAAAATTTTTTTTATTTTTTTTTAAAAAGAATTTAATTTACTTTTATTTCCCAAACAAACTTGAAAAATTCTTCTAAAAAATTCAAAATTTTTTATTAAATTATTGACATATAATAAATTTATTATATATATATAAAAAAAATATTATTATATTATATATATAATAAACCTGGGATATTTAAACTTGTCATTTATTGATTTTTTTTTAATTTGGGAAAATTTTTTTATTTTTAATCCCGGGCAGTGCAAAAAATTTAAAGATTCGAGATGGTTCGCAGTGCTCAAAAATGGAAATTTTTAAATGTTGTGCATCCATTATTAGGGTGCATTTAGCATGTAAATAAAGGGGAAAACTTCAAGATATCGCCCTAAAAATGGGCAGAAATATCGGCCTGGGGTTTACCCTGACCCAAAACTCGGATCGGTATAGAAAAACCCTACGGCGATTCTAATACATTAGGGTGTTGGCCCTTTTTCTCTATTCGACAAACCAAACATTTTGGCCCATTTGAAGCAAAACCTTATTCATAGGAAAAATAGGTTTTGGGATTTCCACGTTTCAATAAAAAAAAAAAAAAAAAATATCCCAAAGTGGACTTTTCTCCCCCCGATCCCTGGGTGAACGGCTGCTTTTTCCAAAAAGGGCCCGGGAGGCACCAGCGCGAAAAAAGTCACAATTTTTGGGCCCCACATTTAAATCAAAATTAAAAAATGCAAAGTGTTAGATTTGAAAATCAAGAAAATAACAAGAGAATAAGAATTATTTGTAAATGCTGAACCGTTCTTTTTCGCTTCAAAGGAACCTATTTATTTGTAATCTCTCTCTAAATTTTTAATATTATATATATATATATACAGACCAAAAGTTTGGAAATTCATTTTTAATGTTTTTAAAAGAAGTTTCTTCTGCTACGCTGCTTTTATTTGATAAAAAATACAGAAAAAAACAAATATTGGAAATTTTATTAAATTTTAAATAATAGCATTTAATATACTTTAAAAAATAATTTATTCCTGTGCCAAAACTGAATTTTCACATAAACTCCACCCTTTTCGTTCACTGAACATCCAGTCACAAAAATTTTTAAAATCATTCAAATATTCTGTTTATTATGATTTTGGGAAACATTCTGCTGCTAAAATTGATAAAAAAGGTTAAAAAAAAACTGCATTATTCAAAATAAAATTTAATAATATATATTCTAATATAATTTTCTTTACTATCATTTTATCATTTACACCTTTAAAAAAAGTATTGTTTTATTTTAAAAAAAAAAAAAAAGAAAAAATTACTCCCCCAAAACCAAAAATGTATTTTGTTATTACAAAATTTTTATTTTAAAAACAAACTTCTTTTTTTTTTTTTTTTTTTTACTTTTTATTCAAAATATCCTAAAAAAATATCACGTCTGAAAAAAAATTAACCAGAAACTGTTTCCAAATTTTATAATGAACATCAATTAATGATTTCTAAAATTCAGGATAATGATCCAAAAATTCAGCTTTGCACACGAAAAATGATAATTTAAAATATAAAATTAAAAAAAATATTTAAATTGTAAAAAATAATCCAATATACTTTTTTTTATTTTTTATAAATAATCCTTTTGGGCAGGCCAAAAATTAAAAAAATATTTTAAAAATTTTTTTAAAAATATATATATATATATATATTAATATAATATATATATAAAATATGTTTAAAAAGCAATAAAAAAGACCTTTGTATAAAGGCTTTTAAATTTTTTGATTTAAAAACCCTTTCCCAAGACTATCCCTTTTTTTTAAAGGCTTTTAAGGGGTTTTTTAATGGTATATAAGTTATTTTTGTTTTACGCTTCCTTTCATTTTACAATTACATTTAGTTTAACCCCCTTTGCCCACCTGGGGGTGTTTCATAAGATTTTAACACCACTGACTTGCAGTTAACACCCACGGCCCCGGGGGCGGGATTCCCTTTTGTTTGTCAAACCCACGGGGCTCCCTAAATGAAACCCTACAACTATATTAAACCCAGAAGGGGCAAAAGGCCGGGGTGTGGTGATCCGAGTTTTTCCCAGACTAACGCTGCTCTTTATTTTTATTGATAACGAAGTGTTTTTAAAATAAAGCAGTTGGTGAGGTATACATTGTGCTGGAAAAAAAAAAAAAAAAAAAAAATGTGTAAAAAAAACAAAAACAAAAAAAAACGGGCGAATCCAGTCATAAAAACGGAATTCACAGTTTTAAAAGTGGAAATGCAAAGGGAATTTTTCAAATTTTGAAGAATTAATCAAAAATAGGTCTTACACTTTAAAACAAAGCCAAAGGACTGATCTGTAAATTTAACGCAAAAGTCATTTTAAAATTTAATCCCTGTTTTCCCTTTTCCCTTTTTAATGAATGGCAAGACATGAGTTTCATTTATTACAATACGAAATACGCGGGCTTTCCCGCGGTGATTTTTTGCGCGCCATGCCGTGTCACTAAAAAAAGAGGTAAACACATAAAAACATCCCCCCAAACTGCTCTAGAGTGGGGCCTTCTGGCATCTGACCAAGAAAACACCCCAAACGCATACACAGAACTTAAAGGGATTCAGGCAACCCCTCAAAAAAAACTGGTTTGATTTGAAGTCTTAAATTTTTAAATAAATCCCCCTTTTTTCCAAAAAAAAAAAAGTTTGGGTTTAATTTTTGTAAAAAAGAAAAAAATTTATGTTTCAGCATTTATCTGACCACAAACAAGGGAAAATCATAAGGCTTTCTTTTAAAAAAAAAAAAGAAATTAAAATTGTTTTTTTGCATTCAATATTCAACATGCTAAAACCGAATTTGGAAAAAAAAAAAATTAATAAAAATAATTTAAAAATTTGAAAAAAAATAAAAATTTTATAAGGGCCCTAAACGTATTTTTTTTAAAATTTTTATTAATTTTAGGAAGCCCGACAGATCCAGCTCATTGCAAAAAAATTTTATCGAGGGCGGGGAATATATCTAATGATATAAAGATCGATCTACAGGTTCATTACGAGATGTATCGCTTCGAAATGAACGCGATATTGCTCCTTTCAGTGACTAGGGTCTGTCTATTAAAAAGCCGCTCCATTTGAAAGCAGGGGATGCAAGCCTAATCAGGGGCCGGGTTTCCCGACTAGATGACTTTAATCGGATATTCGCCCGCCCCTTTTTACAAAGATGACCCCCTTTACACGTCGCCCGGGGGCACAAATCAAAAAGGGAACGCGCTGGACCCCAAAGGATTTAAATACCCCCCATAGATAGCCGCCCAATGTGAAAATTATATAAAATTAAAAAATGTTTGCGGACGGGCACAAAAAACGGGGGAAAAGAGGGGGGTGCGGTAACGGGCAAAATTTAGGGAAAAGCGGGGTCAACTTCCCAAATATTCCCTTATACCACAGGCACTCAGGAGGGGTTAACAAAGACATAAAATCTTGCGGGGTTCCAAAATAAAACACAGAACTCCACTAATCACACAAATATACATAAAGAAAAGATTATAAAAAAATTTAATACCTTAGGCTTTTAATACTTATTAAAGGGGCCTTCATTTTCTCTAAATTGATTCATCAACTTTAATATTTTTTAAAATGCGCAGGACACCCTGATTGAAGATATTTGTATCTCTGGTGTAGAACCAAACTTTATTTTATTTTTAATTTAATTTTGTATATTGAGCAGGGGACCATATACGAGGCTACATATCTGATGAAAAATGCATTGCTGGTCTGCCCACCTAGCGGCGGCAGAATTAGCAGAAGGCAAACAACTGTTGTGCACTCGGTGTGAAAGAACCGTTCGTCGTGATTCGCCTCTGTTTCGCAACGTCTCAGTGTGGAAAGGCCTTCACTCTGTTTCTCTATCAGCGCCTTTGTCCAATTTTTTTTTTTATTTTTTTTTTTTTTGTACTGTGAGTGAAAAATAAAGTTGAATACTTTAGTTATATTCTACTCAAGTAAAAGTACCACAATTTAATTATACTCAAGAAAGTAGAAAAAAAAATTTACTCAAATACTGTAACAAAAGTATTTGTAGTTAGTTACTTTCTACCCTGAATAAAAGGATGCAATGTTGGTCAATCCACTGCAAAAACTATCAGTGTGACAGTAAAAAAATCTTGCCTTGCATCATTTTCCCCAAAGACCCGTACAGGTATTTTTACAAAAGTGTAAAATATTTGTGTGTTTTTTAAGTGGGACGTAGCACTGTCTTATGCACCTGCTAACTTAAACTGTTTTTAGTCTAGTAGTAAACTTACATCCTATTAGGGAAATGCAAGTCCTAGCCACAGAACCTTAATAATGATTATATGGATATGACACTAAGTAATGAGCTTATGCAACTTTACACATTTACAATTACTTACTATATTATGATTTACTATTACTCCACTATGTCTGAAATATATATTGTATGTTTTAATCCCCTGAAACATACCACAAACAGAGATAGATTAGAAAATGATGCATTGATGTGTCTATCATAATTAAACGATTTTGGAGAAAAAGGCCAGGACACGGTGTGGTGTGTGTTTTCCTCTTCCTTTAACGGACATTACTATAACAATACTGCAAAAACAGCTTATTGTCAAGCTGTTATATACTTTGTCCAGAGAGAGAAGTCTTCGATCTGACCGTGAACTTACGGCTAACGTACTTGCTAACTGCATAGTAGGAGCACTAGAACGGATGAAGAAAACATTGCATTATTCCACACGGAATCAAACATCTGTGCTAAAAACAGATGGGGGACCCATTTTCTTTTAAAATAAAAACCCTTTTTGCCAATACAACTGTTTGCACCGATCGCAGGTTTACAGCCACAACATGTCAACTTAGATGCTAAGAAACGCGGTTGTTTACTTTCCGAGCCACTTACTAATCATTGATGGCGGTTTTAATAATCCAACGGTACACTGATTAAACGTTAAAGTCAGTTTTAAAATGTGCAAAAACATATAAAGCCCTTCAACCCTCCTCTAACCCGGTTATTTTGACAATTAAGTTTAAAATAAGCCACGTCCCTTCCTTCAGAACATGGAATCCGGGTAAATCTTACATCTATTTAGAGTAGTATACTTTTGTTACTTACTTTCGCCCCTCTCGAGCGGCTGTGCAGAATCCAGGTTTTCTCAGCATCGACCACCCTAACATCGCCCCCGCCTCTCTGCCTATGATCAATTGTAGCCCAGAGAAGAGGGTTGCCAGGTTATTGTAGTTTTAACACTTCATAAAAAATAAAGTTGTATACGCGTAATCGTGTTTAGTCACGACTACATTACTGAAATGAAATAACACATACAATTCTAAAACTATTCGTAGCTGCACAGCGTTACTTAGTTAAAGTTATAATGCATTTCATGCATATTAACAGCTCATAACAAGGTGGAATATAATCCTTAAAGCAAAACGGTCTCCTAGAATATTCTGGGCACAGGTTTTAGAATCGATTGCGTATGGCATGGCAACCCCTAATGAAAAGGACTTGTTGAGAAGAAGAACTTAAAGTTGTTACGTTTTCTCACCGAATTAACAGCGCTGCGTTTTTTCTGACTGGATGAATGGTTGACTTAGTAAATAAACGAGCGCATATGGTGATGACTGAGAAAAGTAATGTTCCAAATGTGTTCCAGAACTGTTCTCTCTCTCGAAATTCTGTGCGGTTTGCAGCAATGCTGCCATGTCTGTCCATATGAAAACATATTTTTCAGCACACGTCCCATACTTTTCTAATAATTCCACGTAAAAAATTTTCATTTATCATACTTTGTAAATCAAAACCAGGGTTGTTATTACATGTTTTCATTCCAGTGAATTATTCCTAATTGTATTCTCCATTCAGATATTGATGCTAACATAATTCTAATTCACATACCTTAAAAATTTTGACTATTACGGCACTGACCACAAAATGAGTGCACGTGATTACCACAGGATTTTATGAGCACTGTGGGTTTGTGGACCTCATATATGGGTGTTTCTATTCGGCAACTATTCGGGCCACTTTTAAGTCAAAGCAGTGAAATTTTTAGAAGATGTTAAACTTTGGTCATATGATGAGTTTCTAAATATAGCACACGTGTCATTACACACCGTTGACATTTTCTGTTTAGCTTTATTTTTCAGTTTTAGTAATTATAGTAATTCAGTTAGAAGCATAATTTAATTTTAGTAATTTTAACAAAAGTAAACTTTTGTCATTTTTATAACTAATGAATTAATGTGATTAATATAAAAATTATAAAGCATTTACAGGTCAAAAACACCCTTTTTTTTGTTCATGTCCCCACAACAATGTTTGAGATATGTAAAAGTCAAGTCAAGTCATCTTTATTTATATAGCCGCTTTAAAACAAAAAAGATTGCTCCAAAGCAACTGAAACAACATTAATTAGGAAACATGTCAGTGTCCAATAATGCAAAATGACAGTCTAAAGGCAGTTCATCATTGAATTCAGTGATGATGGCCTCATAACATGCAGCCCGACGTTCAGTTTTTAAATGGGATCTGTGCAATAATTTGCAATCAAGTCAACGAAATCGCTGTAAATGAAGTCTGTCCCCAACTATTTCAAATGGATTGGTTAATATGCATATAGTTTACAGCATTTATTATTATTATTAACGGATCATTTTTAATGAAGGTTTTTTTTTTTTTTTTTTTTTGACTAAATATGCCTGTCCTCCACTTTTGAGTCCTTTATTACAACAATTAAAAAAGGCTTTTGTTATGACATTTTATCAAAGACAAACAAGTCGAGTTTCTATGGAAACAGAAATTAAGCAGTACACACATATAGCAGCTGACAAATTGGGACACCTCACTACCTCACTCCACAAGATCCCAAAAATACAAGCTAATATCATCTTTTCAGTGTCCGTATTTATTTATTGTGTGTCCTTTACCATACAGTTCAGTAATTCTGTACTTTGAAACTACATTTTAAAAATAAATGTATATTAATGTTTAAGTCATGTATATTAAGGTAGTAGACCTTGCTAGCTGCCAATTAGCTGTAATTTTAGCAAAAAATGTCATTTTGGCAACATGTCTTTACCACAGAAGATTAAGGTGTTGCAGTAAAGTAGTACTGTACTTGTGGTAGTGACAAGTTCAAGGTTTACATTTACGTTCTGGCTTTGCGTTGGGGTCCTGATCACCCTGTCAGGGGTTTATCCTGAGATAACAACCGGCTGGATGTATACTATCCTGCTTATTACATGGCTACTTGTCACATAAGTGAATAATTAGATGCTAAATATTGATTTTGAAATTTCAAACAAACTAGACGGACATTTAAGGGAAACGGTGCAAACCACTTATTACACAACATTTCACCACAAAAATAATTAAGGCAATAAAAGAATTAAAGGGATACTCCACCCAAAAATGAAAATCCAAACCCGTAAAAGCTCCATTCATCTTCGGAACACAGTTTAGATATTTTGGATGAAAACCCGTGAGGTTTAGTTCACTTTCCCATAGACTGCCAAGTAAATAACAGTGTCAAGGTCCAAAAAAGGTATGAAAGTCATCTTCAGAATACCTCCATCTGCCATCAGACGTGCAAATCTGGGTTATATGAAGCAACGGGAACACTTTTTTGTAAGGAAAGAAAAAAAAAATAACGACTTTAATAATTCCTTGTCAACGATCTCCTCTGTGGTCTCTCCATATCACCGTATGCTGCTGTGTATGCTCTTCTGTGTCAACCTCGCCACAAGGATGCGCTGTTTCTACATGATTTAGCTTTTATTTGAAATAAAACAGAGCATCCTTGTGGCGCGAATGACACAGAAGAGCATACACAGCATACGGTGATAAGGAGACACAAGAGTAGAACACTAAAGCATTGGACGAACTGAACAGCACCATAAATAGATTAGAAATTGCTCATCCTGACTCTGCTTTCATCATTGTTGGGGATTTTAAACAGGTGAATATAAGGCAAGTTCTTCCCAAATTCTACCCAGCACATAAATTTCCCCACACGAGGTGATCAGACATTAGATCACTTGCTATTCAACACTAAAGTACAGTTACAAACCCCTCCCCCGTCCAGCATTCGGCAAAGGTGACCACATTAGCATACTGTTGTTACCAGCCTACAGACAATGCCTCAAACAGGAAAAAACAGTTTCTAAAACAGTTCACAAATGGAGTGAAGATGCCATCTCCACACTGCAGGCCTACTTTGAATCCACAGACTGGCAAATGTTTCAATATGCAGCAGGAGACAACATACAGGAATAAAACAGATTCTGTGATATGCTACATTAACATATGCACATAGGATGTTGTACCATCCATTTAATGTTAAATCATTTCCCAAACCAGAAAACCAATAGGTCAATGGTGAGTGCGTGCCAAATTAAGAGCACGAACTGCTGCCTTCTACTCTGGGGATCTAACTGCTTACAAGAAGTCCCAGGTATGACCTTCAAAGAACCATCAAAATCAGGCCAAAAGAGACTTTAGGGATAGAGTGGAGGTGTGTCTTTTTCTGCCTCCTTACCGGATGAGCTCAATGCATTCTATGCTCACTTTGAAAACAGGCAACACATTCCCTGCTTGTGAAATACCTGCTGACCTTGACGCCTGCCCTTTGGTTCTAACCACCTCGAAGTGAGTAAGGCCTTCAAGAGAGTCAACCGCCGGAAAAGCTAGTTCAAATCCCACATCTGCTCCTCCTCTGCCTGGGGACCATTGGACCCATTACAATTTGCTTACCTCTCAAGTAGATCCACTGATGACGCTATTGCAATGGCCATACACTCCGCTGCCCTGGAACCACTTGGAAGGAAGAGACACCTATGTGTGGATGCTGTTCGTTGATTACAGCTCTAGATTTAACACCCACCATCCCTACCAAACGTATAGCCAGACTGAAAGATCTGGGTCTTAACAGTCACTTATGTAACTGGGGTCCTGGATTTCCTGACCGGCAAACCCCCAGGTGGTTAGAACTGGCAATCACACATCCTCCTCACTTACACTCAGCACTGGCGCCCAACAGGGATGTGTACTCAGTCCTCTCCTGTACTCCCCTGTTCAACTTATGACTGTTCTGCTAAGCACAGCTCCAACATCAGTCCTCAAAATTTGCTGACGATACAACTATCTTAGGACATCACTATAAGGCGATGAGACATCCTACGGAGATGAGGTTAATGCACTCACAGCATGGTGTGCTGATTTACAATATTTCGCTTAATGTCAAGCAAAACCAAGGAGATGATCGTGGACTACAGGAGTCACAGAGAGAGAGTCATGTTCCCCATTCACATCAATGGAGAGATAGTAGAGACAGTTAAGAGCTACAGGTTCCTTGGCATTCACATCTCTGAGGATCTTTCCTGGGAGCCTACATTCAGAAACCATAGTGAGAACAGCCCGTCAGCCTTCTCTACTTCCTGCGGAGCCTGAAGAGGTTTGGCATCTCCTCTAACTCATGTCAAATTTCTACGTCTGCGCACTATAGAGAGCATCCTGACCGGCTGCATCACTGTATGGTACAGCAACTGCTCTTCTCTTGGACCCGCAAAGCTCATCAGCGAGTGGTGAGAAACTGCAGAGCTCATCATTGGACATAAACTCCCAGCCTTACAGTATATCTATCAGACTCACTGCTTGAGAAAGGCTCGCAGCATCATCAAGGAACGCACTCACCCCTGCTCATCACCTGTTTCCCACACTGCCATCAGGCAGACGCTTACGATCCATTCGATCACAAGACAAACAGACTGAGGAACAGCTTCTATCTTCAAGCCGTCAGACTGCTTAACAACCAGCTATCCTTCATCTAAAACCGGAATACATGCTGCTCTTATGTTTACTTTTATTGTACTTGCACTACCACTTTTTAATATTCCTTCATGAAGCTCTGTGACACTTTACAATGACATTTTGGTAGTGCTGTCAAATGATTAATCGCGATTAATCGCATCCAAAATAAAAGTTTTTGTTTACATACTGTATGTATGTGTACTGTGTATATTTATTATGTATATATAAATACACACACATACAGTATATATTTTGACAATATTTGCATGTATATACATTTATATATTTTATATTCTTATATTTTATGTTATATATAAATATATTTAATATATAAACATAACATATTTTTCTTAAATGTATACATGCATGTGTTTGTATTTATATATACATAATAAATATACACAGCATACACGCATATATTATGTAACCAAAAACTTTTATTTTGGATGTGATTAATCGTGATTAATCATTTGACAGCACTACATTTTGGACATTGCTCTACTCAGGAATACAATCGGAATGTGTGCTGCTCTTAAGTTTATTTATTGCATCTGCATTGCCACTTTAATTTTCCTTCATGTAGCTCTGCGTCACTCTACAATGACATTTTAGACACCGCTCTACCCAAATAATCATATTAGTACCTCAGGACTAATTATGAATACTTGTAACTCTTAACACTGTCTACCTTTATTGTATCTGTTACTGCCACTTATTTGTATGTAATGCTCTGTCCGTGTCTTTTCTGCCTATGGGCACTGAAGTCACTCAAAAATCTCAGTGCTCTACACGTATGTCTATGTCTTTTATGTCTTGTTATTGTCACTGTAATGTCTGAAGGCCTCATCACAAGTGTTTTCAATGCCCAGTTTTCCCCAGTGTTAACTATGTAAATGACAAATAAATGCCGCTTGACTCTTGACTTGACTCTTGTTGTTGTGTTGGATTTGTATACAGCTGTGGCGAGTGGGGCGGGGCCCGAGAGCCGTGGGAGCGGGAGCGCGAGGCCGGTGGAGTGATTGGGAAATTAGCGACACCTGCTCCACTCACCGGTCTCGAGTCCCACGGAGGAGATCGGGAGGATACAAAAAGAGGAGCGACGACAGTGAAGGACGGGAGAGGACCAGGCCTGGGCTTTATTTTGGGTTTGGTTTTTTGTTTGTGACGCGCAGCAGTCGCCCGTGAGGGGCTGTCGCGCTGTTTTGTGTTTATTTTGTCATTAAAGTTCTATTTGAGTATCCGCCGGTTCCCGCCTCCTTCTTCCCATCATTATGGAGTTTTTATAGTATTACAACAGCACGCAAGGTTTATGTGCATGTTCCAAGTCTTCTTCTCCATTTTAGTGTATCTCTGTGGCAGAATTACAGTTTTGATGGAAAACAGCTTTAGTGAAAAAAAAGGTTTACAAAAACACATCTAACTACAAATCTAGTGAAAATGCTACAATTATCTGCCCATTAAAAAACTGATTCACGAGTTCACCTGGCTATCCAATCCTGATGGTTAATGGTAAACGAACTTGGCTTGCTGTCCTTAATGGAGTCTTGAACCCGAGGCTTGGCTTGAGTGCCGAGTTCAACCACCCAAAAAGTGCTTGGGAAGGATGGGTAATCAACTGCAAGTAGTTTTGGTGATACAAGTACAGAAATCTTTAATGGATTCAACCCCCCCCCCCCCCCAGAATGTGCAGAATGCATTTCACTGTTGTGGCATTGGGGCAATATAAGGCAGGTGAGGGGCTAACGAACGAGAGGGATCCTGTAGAATTGGGGTGAAAAAACACTGCTATCTAAAGTGATCTAAAGTAAAATTTAATTGGAGTAGAAATCACTGCTCTTGCAAAATTGGAAGAAAATATATATGAATATTAGTCAGGGCACTGCGAGAGTGCTGCGCAAAAATCACTGCTGTGAGAAATGGAAGTTAGCATGACACATTGTAAGTTCAAGTCACCTTTATTAATATATAGCGCTTTTAACTATACAGATTGTGTCAAAGCAACTGAAAACAACATTAATTAGGAAAATAATTTGCCAATAATGCAAAATGACAATAGTAAACACTCATTTTTCAGTTAAAGGCAGTTTATCATTGAATTCAGTGATGTCATCATCCAGCTCAGTTCAGTTTAAATAGTATCTTTGCAATCATTTGCTTGGTCATCGATATTGCTGGAAATGAAGAGTCCCCTACTAAGCAAGCCAGAGGCGACAGCAGCAAGGAACCAAAACTCCATCGGTGACAGAATGGAGAAAAAAACCTTGGGAGAGACCAGGCTCAGTCGGGGGGGGGTGTTCTCCTCTGGCCAGACGGAACCAGCAGTTCAATTCCAGGCTGCAGCAAATTCACATTGTGCAGAGGACTCAACTGGTTCCTGTGGTCTTGTCCTGGTGGTCGTCTAAAACAAGGTCTTTACAGGGGATCTGTATCTGGGGCTCATCTAGCTGTCCTGATCTCTGCTGTCTTTCAGGGCTGTAGAGGTCCTCTCTAGGTGCTGATCCTCCATCTGGTCTGGATACAGACTGGATCTGGTGACTACGGTGACCTTGGAATAAGACAGAAACAGACTATATTAGCATAGATGCCATTCTTCTAACAATGTAGCAAGTACTTCAGGTGTTAGGGGTAAAGTGTTCCTGGTTCCGGTTGACCTAATTAAGGCAGCCTAAAAAACTCCTTTAACGGATTTGAATATTAGAAGTGTATTAGTGTGTTTATGTGTAACCCAGGTTAAAGAGATTCTATAGAATCTGTAAGAATCTATAGTCTGCCCCGTCCCAGATTCCACTCCACAATAAATGTTTTAATCAGGCTCATTTCCCAAATGGGTGAACCCACAAAGGGGTGTCAGAACTTAACTTAACATACAGACCACAGCTGTTACAAAAAGGAACATCTTCATTTATATTAAGGGGGTAAATGGACTCCATTTATTACAAAGGGTATTAAACTGTAGGTGTATAAAAGGTTTGAGCTTTGGATGTTCGGGGTTCATTCTGACTCCATTGAACCCCAAGGTACTATGTGAACTTTGTCTCTGCTATGCTGCAATAAACATCTTTATCAAGTACGTCCTCATCACTTTTTTTTACATTGGCGAGCCACCCAGTGAGGGATTTCCGAGAAAAGTGGGGAAAGATAAGAAAAGCAGTTTCTTTCTTCTGTGTTGGTTTTGGTCAGGGAACCCCCTCGTTGAAAATATCTAGAAAATATATTTTTTTAAGGACAGGAGAGGAATTTGTTTTGATCCGTATTAGCAGGAGGAGTTCTTAAGCCTATTCTGTACAAATTCTGTTTTAAGATTCTAACGGAACTGAATCAGCCCGACCGCATTGTGTGTTTGCCTGACATAGGCCTACTGTGGCTATGTAACATAACATAAAATCCAAAGTAGTGTGGTTTTGGCCGACATACCGTGACTGGATGAGTGAAAAATTTGGTTTAGAAGCCCGATGTAGTCTGGCTGTTTTATTCATTTGTGTCTAAAGAGCTGAAAAAAAAGTGAAAGTGACATGACATACAGCCAAGTATGGTGACCCATACTCAGAATTCATGCTCTGCATTTAACCTATCCAAAGTGCACACACACCGTGAACACACACCCGGAGCAGTGGGCATCCATCCCGGAGAGCATTTCTGGGGAAGCAGTTGGGGGTTCGGTGCCTTGCTCAAGGTTACCTCAGTCATTGAATTGCCGGCCCGAGACTCGAACCCACAACCTTAGGGTTAGGAGTTCAAAACTCTCTAACCACTAGGCCATGACTTCCCCAAACAGGAGTTGTGAATAATTAGACTAACAGGTATCTTAAAGTAACTAAATAATGTTCAGTCAGTGAAGGAATAAAGCCTATTGAATTGCTGAAGACAATTTTAATAAGTTTTTGTGAAAATGGAAGGGCTAATAGCTAAATACATCGCTAAGCACAGCTCTGTGGGAATGTTTTATGGGATAGAGAAGGCAGATGACCCATACGAGTGGGCTATGTCTCAATTCAAAAACTGTCCCAAAACGCCTAAAAACAAAGAGAGGAAAGTTGCTAAAAGTTGCTAATGCACAAGGTTGTTTTGCCTCATACAATGTACCTAAGAAAAGATTAGAAGGAATGAAAACAGAAAACAAGTTGCTTAATTCTTTAGTCAGCAAACTATGTCATGTCCATTGAAAAAATTGTGAGGCTGAAGAGATCAATTTAAAGGAGCAGACAGTGAAATTGAGAAAATAAATTTCAAAGTACGAAACAGAAAGGGGAAACATTAGATGTTTGTATGGAGGGACAGCTAGACAGTTGGTACATGCCTAATCCAATTCTGAATATGACGAGAATAACTGCAAGGAAGACTTTAGTCAACGACATAATTCTTCAGATGATTCTGTGAGGTTACCAATAGCACCAGTGCGAACACGACAGACTGGAAATGAGAGGGTTTCTTGATCATGAAATTAAATGGCCAACGCTGTTAGACAACTGTCTTTATGGACTTTCACAGTCTTATTACAGCATTGTGGTCTTTTTGAGCCTGTAGAATTTGTAACACTGGATCCCTGTAGAATTATTGTCAAAACTGGAGAAGTAGTGGAGATTTTGCGTCTTGCATATCAAGGGGCTGGGTCACACTAGACTTTGTAACGGTGCAAAATATTTTTTCGGACACCGCTGCGAATATGGGCGGGAGCATGTTAAATGGTATCCCCTCAGTTATCACAACTGGATTAATGTGCTTGTACTGTGCCTTTTGCGACAGGGTCGAAAGCGTTTTATTATGTTTTACCCTCTCTGTCTGTCCTCTTTCTCTATATAAATACATACACACTAAGCAATAAAAAATTATAAAATGTGTCCTCATTCAAATGTACCATCTGTTCCTGTTTCCATTGACACTGCGAACCCTGCAGCTTTTTTTTTAAATAATCTTTTAAAGATGTAACGTTATTATATAAAATAGGATTCTGCGCTACGGTTAAAATTAGCGCTTCCTTAATTTTTGAATTTCTGTACAGGAGAGGGTCACACAGTGACGTATCGACTTCTTCTACTGGTCCCACGTCTTCACGTGATGCGAATTCGCAGGTCAGAGTTCACCAAACTTGAACTTTGGAACGCAGCGAAATACGCATTTTTTCGCATGAGCTTTGCATTTCCGGTTTCTGACGCATTCGCATGCGTATGATGAAGTGGAAGTCAAAGGAACGGAAAAAGTGCAGTGTGACCGCCCCTTCAGACGTAGATGCTTGTAAACTTCTTATGATCTTCATTTCTTGCTCATTAACTAGTGCTCTCTCACAGGAAGTTAATGACAAAAGAGCAGATAAAGGTGCAAGGAGAGATGCTCTACTTAGACTTGCTGGTGTGGCAACTGAGTTCGCAGGACAAGGGACACTTATTACCAGGGAATCGCCCTCGACAAACACTAGGAGCACAAGGCTCACAGGCTCGTATCAGTTGGAGTCAGGCATGAGGACTTGGGTGAGGTATACAAACAATAAAAAAATCACTTTTATTGATTAAAATAATCCAAACAGTCACAGGAAAAGAAAACCACTCGTCACCAAAAAGGATATTCAAAATTTGGACACTCCTGGTGACAGAAATTGGGGACGGCACCCAAAATCACTCAACTAAGGGGCCCTCCTTATTCTCCTAAAAACCACAACACACACGTGACACTCACACCGCCCTCAGTCAAACACCTCCTTATGACACAGCAATCACTCCAAAATACCACACCACCAAGGTGAGGAGGGCTGCCGCCCTTAGTTTCCTTGACCGTCCCAGGCCTACAATAAAGAACACAACACATAAGATGCACATACCACAAATAAAAACAAAATGAAAAAAAAAAAAAAACACAAACTACACGAAAACAATTATTCGACCCAAAATGCACAGTGTTCAATTCAAAACGGTATGATAAACATTCTCATCACATGTAGAAAGATACATTCCAGATGATCACCTCACAACATTGTTTAATACTACACATTCACCACTTAAATTCAGGGTACTCCTATGGGAAACAGTTGGATAACCGAATTATCCCAGACAGCATCAGGAAAATATGGACCAAGTGTTTTGTTTAAATCCTACCGGGGCCACCAAAGACCACACTTGGAAAAAAAAAAAAACATTCACATAATGAGTAAACCAAAAAGGGTGAAAACTTAAATCAAAACCAAAAATGAACAGTGATGACTAAGAATATGAGCATCAAACGCCACTTTAAAATACATCATTACATTCTAGATAAACCAATATCAAATCCCGGGCAATGAAAACATCCCCACCAGTTCTCATGGAATAGAAGAAAAATAGCTGATGTTAAAGGTGTCGTTGAGGTCGGAGACGTCGTAGTGACGCTAGTCATTAAGGCTACATAGAGCAGCACAACAGCACACAGTATTGTATGCTTGCAGTCGTATATCCATAAAATAAAGTCAAACAGCAGCACGTAGTAAGTTAGTGGTCGCTCAGCAACTTATGTTAACGGAATGGACCTCTGATCCCAGCGTCCAGTAAACGACAATGATGGCCAAAAACAACCCCCATGATCTTGAACAGGAAGTATGAAACACCTGGATTAAAACAAAACAAAAAAAAAGAAACTCACCAAGCGGACTTGCGGGGTCAGACTGAGGCATTTTAAATATGAAAGGTTGAACACTACCTGAAACAGCACATCATTAAAAAAAACGCGGAGCTCATCCGACTTTACCAGAAGCTCACACAACAACGAAACGCCGCCGAGTGTACGCCGATTAATTCCCCTGTCTTTACTCTCCAGCTCTTGCCACACTGCGCCACAGAACAATGACATGAAATCACATGTAATATAGGGTAACATGCGCCAACCACCTTTATAGTCCTCATAACTAGAGTAAATCAACCATCCAGCCAAGCGTTAATAGGCGGAGCGAATGCCTGCTGCTACAAATCTACCCCCCCAACTTCTCATTGTCGTCCCGACGGTGAAACAAAAATACCTAACGTTCGTAAGCTCGAGTGACTTAATGCCACGGTCTAAACAAAGCCACAACAAGAATAAGACCCTTGCACTGGAGAATTGGCTGCTCCAGGGTCTACCCTTCCAACTGCTCGTGGAAGGTGGTGCATATTGGAATGTTCTCCAGCCCCCTGACGTCTTGTTCGACGTGGAACTACAGTCGAGTCGGGTGACCTCGGGGATATGGCCGATGGCACAAATAGTCGACTCATATCTCTGCCCACCACCATCCTCCTCAAAGCGGCCCATACTGGAGGTGTTCGTCGGGTGGGTATAGCAGCAGTCACCACTCCCAATACTTGGGTACCTGCAATAGTCCATTCCACGGCCCACTGGGGGAACTCCAGGCACCACATAACCCAAATCGACCATCCTCCAACTCTTCCTAAGGGCACCCCAGCTTCTCGGGGTGCCCTTATGACTTGATAAGATAATCGAACTCCATAAATCCTGAATCTTATGATGACCCCAATAACTGAATGATCACAAAGGTACACCCGTCATCCCACCTGCAATGGTAACTCCCGCACCCGCTGATCTATGTCGCTTTTACGCCGAGTGGCCGCAACTTCAGACGTTCACGAGCACTCTCAAAGGCCCACTTGTAACCGAGCCTGAAGAAGTGCTGTGGGACTTGGTCACTTTGTAAAGACTGCACAACTGTTGGATCAAAACGGCTTCAAAGTTGCGGCCCCTGGTCGGAATGAATCCACCCAGGACCCCCAAACTTTGAAGAACCATTCTTCCACCAGGACTCGGGCAACAGTCTTGCCCTCTGGTCGGAAGTCGGAATAGCCACAGTTAATACCAGTACGTTCTCCTGCCCTGAAAGTGACGCCTCTAAAACAGTGAAATCCATAGCCAGGATTTCATTGGGCCTGGATGCCAAAAAGGTGCCCCATGAAACTTCGAGCAATGGGGGAGACGCCTTGGCCAACTGACACCTCTCACATCCCTGAACCCAATGAGAAACATCAGTGGCCATGCCCGGCCAATAGCATCTCTGTCCACAACCAATTCCAAAGTGCGTTTGATGCCCTGATGCCCATGCTGTTGAGGGAGCTGTGTCAGTACCTCTGATCTCAAAATTCTTGGCAACCACTTACTGTAATACTTCCCTCTCCGCCATATTGGACCTCAAAAATCGAAAACTGCTAATTCAGCTGCCCATCGCTGCTCAGTAGCGCCAAGCTTAGCAGTGGCCAAGTGGCTCAGCAGGGTTGTTATCAGTTCGTATGAACATTTATTACCTAAAAGGTACTTTTCAGTCATAGCCCATTTAAGAGCCAGAATTATAATCGCATTGAGCTATACGTGGCTGTATTCGCTCCACAGGCCCTAAGAGTACGGCTCGCATAGGCAACGGGGGCGAACTTTGCCATCGACTTCCTTGCGAGAGTACGCGGCTCAGTCCCGCATAGCTGGCATCCACCTCCACGATAAAAGGTTTTGCAAAATCTGCATACGCCAGAACGGGTGCCGTAGAAAGCCGTTGCTTAAGGGTCCCAAAAGCCTCCTCACACTGCGCGCCGACCAAACCTCGATAAACCCTTGTTTACTTTTCTTACCCGACTTCCCCCCAGTCGCTTCGGCTACCAATTTATGCAATTGGAGCAGCCAGCTTGGCAAACCCTTCTACAAAAGCGCCTATAGTAGCTCACACAAGCCCAAAAAGGTCCGTAGCTCTGACACAGTGGACGGACAAAGGCCATCGAGCTACAGCCTCAATCTTACCCAGGTCCGTCGCTACTTCCCTCCCTGGCAGAAAATGACCTGCCCCAGATATTTAACTTCTTCCTGAAAGAACGCACACTTGTCCAATTTGGCCTTCAAATTCTCAGCCCCGTAGGCGCCTCAGTACTATTCTCAACCGCTGCAGATGTTGCTGCACTGATGAACAAAATACAATTATATCCATCAAGGTTCAATAAAACTGTTTGATGTCTCTGAAGTCGCTCCATCAATCGCTGAAATGTACTCGGGGCATTACAAAGGCCAAATGGCATGCAATTCCACTCAAAAAGCCCGAATGGAGTAAAAAAAGCGGTCTTTGGTCGGGGTCGGATTCAGAGACAGGGACCTGATTTGTAGTAACCCGCTGGCTAGGTCACAATGTGGAGAACCAGCGAACCCTTGTCAATGAATCCAATTGTCTCCTCGATCCTTGGGTAGTGGAAAAGCATCCTTACGTGTCTTAGAGTTAAGTTACCGGTAATTGACGCACATGCGTTTGGCTTCCCATCCTTCTTCTTAACTAACACGATGAGGTGACGCGTAAGGACTACAAGCTCTCTCTGATAATTTGGGGAGTCCGCAACTGGTTAATATGGTTTTTTTTTACCAACTCATACTCCGAAGGTGGAATTCGCCTATAGCGCTGTCGGACAGGAACATCATCAGTTAGTGGGATCTCATGGGACAAACAATCTAGTACAACCCAGATCTCCCTCATGCATTTGAAAACACACTCTGGTATTCTAGAAGTAGGGCCTTAACTTGTAACTGTTCCTCGACCAATAACCCCCCTCTAAATCAAACAGATTCAATTTGGTCGGGTACAGGAAGTACTTGAAACACCACCAGCAGCAAACCTGTGCGCGACCACTGATGGAACCTCAGCCACTCCAACAGGCAAGTCTGTCAAATATACTTCCCTCAACTCACCCTATAACTGTGGTGGGGTAAAGCACCACACACACAGGTGCCTACCTTGACCAAGGCACATAAAAACGTACCTCCGACCACCGGTACCCATGCGGGAGAGGCTAATAGGCCTGCAGGAAGGCCTACCTGGGACTAATTTGGTTAACTTAAGAATGATATATGAGGTGACAATGGAATTGGAGAGCATCCTCTAGTATTTGTATCCAGGTTGTGGGAAAGTTTTAGCTTGTTACAGTGGTTTGCCAAATGCAATTTGACAAACCCTCTTGTTTAAGTCTGCATTGATTGCACAAAAGTAGTTCACACATGTGAGAAGCCATTACTATGCATGTAGATGTAAATGCACCCATACGAGCAAATCATTTTCAAAATGACAGTATTTCATTACAAGAGAGTCAGAATGAAAAGCTGCAGAATCTAGACAAAACAATTGCTGCCTTTGGCATTAGAGAATGTTCTAGATTGTGGGACAACCTCGGTTTCCATCAGAGACCAAAGCGATTTTGCAGGAGTAAATTCAGAAGGTGTAACTCTTTGTTTATGCATGTGGAAAAGCCTGCTCACATTGGCAGACATTGTTTGGAGAGAAGTAGGAACAATCATGAAGTTGTCTGTTTTGCATGTGGAAGGATGGGACACAAAGGTAAGACAGTGTCACTTTTCACACAAAAGAAAGATGAGCTATCGTGATTTGCTTAAGAAGATTAGGGAAGTTTATAGAAGCCCAGCTTGCTCTGTTGAAAGGAAATAAGGAAAAGGCCTTTCACACCTTGCCAGACAGACAGCACTGCAGACACATGACTGTAGCTCAGTCACAAGCAGATGCTAATGTGAATTGGATTTATTGTTTTATGATAGTATTCATATTTTTAGGAAAATATGTTTAGCTATCAAAAAGGGGGTGAGTAGGCTTTTTATTAAATTTCTGAAAAATTTTGTTCATGGCATTAATATTTAAATTTAATTTATTGATGAAAAATTCATTTAATTGAATTCTATGAATTAAACTTTCTATAGCTTTGATATTTTGAATGTGAAAAGATTCTTGTGGGAGGGAAAGGGGGGTGACCTCTTCTTTTTGATCTTGTTTCAGGTATAAGCATCGAGATGTTTTGTTGGAAATGTATAACCTCAGAAAGAAAGATAATCTGGTCATTGAAGGACAAGAAGGCCAGCAGAACCAGTGGAGCCAGGGGAATTCCACAAGAAAAAAATACCTCTTAAAGAACAGAGTGATCACCAGAAATCCAGAGATTCCCAGACCTGTAAGATCCAGAACTCCAAGACTAAAAGAACTAGAAACACTGATACCCATCATGGGATGGGATGGAATGTGATGGAACCTGATGGGAATGGCACAGACTGCAACAACACCAATGACTGCTTCTTTCTATATGAGGACTTTTCCAAATGGAAAATAGAATAGACACTGGAAAAAGAGAACAATTAGAGATCAAACCATTTTCAGAGACTGTGGACCTGAGATGGAAAAAGAAGTGGTCAATGGACATGCCCACCACTACTAACGTAATGCACAAAGACACTGACTCACTGCACATGACAACTAGAAAGACACAAATATACGCATATTCAAATGCAGAAAATATATTTATTGTCTATTGAATGCACACGTGGACAACTGATGTCCACATTGAAAAAAAAAGGGACAGAATGCACATGAAGAAAACACACACACACAGTGTTGGGGAGAGTAACTAGTTACAATGTAACGACGTTACGTAATTTAATTACATAATAAAATGTAACTGTAATCAGTTACAGTTACTAAGAAAAAAATGTGTAATTAAATTAAAGTTACTTATGAAAATGTTGACGATTAAAAAAAGGGGATTACATTTGAATATTTACCCCCACATCCACAAACACAGATTTAACTGATTTCTTTCCCAAATTACACTTAGACAACACATGGCACTATACTTAATGCTTTGTGGAAACACACAGGCAGGTTCATGGAATCCATTCATAAAAAAAACGGAACTCCTATAGCCTAAACGCGGGACAGAATATGCCCACATTTTGGACGAAATAAATCAATAGGTCAGTACACTTGACTCAAAGCACGATATGGACTAGTGTCTGTGAATATTAAGCCGCAAAAGACCAATATATGAATTCTGCACATTCTGGGTGTGTCTGTGGAAATCAGGCGCGGGACTGGCCATCAGGAGGACCGGGACAATTCCAGTGGCCTGGGCAGCCCGATCTGGGGCCCGCTATTTTAATATTATTGTTGTGGTAGTTTGCCTGCCGAATGTACTAAAGCGATAATTTCCATTCCAGTTCGCTATTCGATAGTTAAAGGGGTCATAATGATGCGATTTAAAATTTTCCTTTCTCTTTGGAGAGTTACAACTGCTCTTGGTGAATAAAGAAGATCTGTAAAGTTGCAAGACTTAAAGTCTCAAATCCAAAAAGATAGTTTTTTTCAAAAAAGTTGAGACTCGTCCAGGCACCCCTGAAATGGATTAATTCAAACAACGCCCCCCCCACATATCTACGTCAGCTGTTGGGAAGATCTGCATAACAACAACCCAGATGTTTCACGCAATAGAAAGAAGTTGTACCTTTTATTCATCGTTGTAGTATTGTTGTTTGCCAGCCGCCGCCATGTCGTATAGATGCTGTGTGTTTTTCACTGTGAAAGCATAACGACTACTTTGTTTGGCCTTCCCAAAAGAGGAACAGATCCGCTTTGGTCATGCCATGGGGCTGATCTGTGGCTGGTCACTGAGGAAATACATCACTTTTGCACTATGGATCGCAGAATGGGCTTTCAACCGTAGACAAAAGCGGAGTCCACGTAGAAATCTGCCTCAAGCCACCTGCCTCTGCTCACTCAAGCCTGCCGCGGCTCACTCTAGAACCGCGAATCAAGGCCGTGCCGTTTGTGAAAGCTGTTTCTCTTTGAGAAAGATCGAAACTAACTTTTGTTTTGCCTTCCAAAGAGGACATTGACTAGAAATCATGTTTATTAGTTTATATCCACGTTTTATATTGGTTTTTATGTTTATTATGTCTCATCGCTCCGGCCGGGACAAGGCATCACAATATGTTTAAGAGGAATAAATCTTTCCATCACATGCTTTGAGGCATTCGGCCAAATCACAACGTGCTGGATAGCTGGCAAATCAGTTTTTCAGAAGGCGGGGCATAGAGGAGACACAAGCATGTACAGTATGTGGAAAATAATGATTTTTTTAAAAACTTAAACCGCATTAACAACACACATTTCAATTACACCAATACACAAATGTTTATTTTTAGCAGCATCATATTACACCTTTAAATCTTGAATACATCATGAATTGGTTAGTCATGACTGGCGATGCTTCAGCTCACAAGTGCTTCTCCGTGCCTCCGCCAAATGGTTTGGCATCAAGAGTAATCCATGCGAGAGAGAGAGAATTGGAGTGGACTGTGGAAGCACACAGGTGGAGCAGAGACGATGAAGAGTCGTTTTTAGCGGAGGAGGTCCCATACAAAAATAGGGTTTGGTCCATGTTTTCAGAATTTTTGTTGGTTGGTGTATGAGTGTGAGATTTCCCTGCCTGAATTCCAGACCTGAAGAAACTGTAAATGGTGCAGAACAGTGCAGTTTTCATTTACAATACAGCTAGTCCTACTGAATCTCACTGGGTTTTTCAGCCTCAATATATGAGTACATGAAACACATAAACAAATCTCTAGAACTGCTCTGAGTCACTTCATTTTTCATAGCAGTTTACTTTATTTTGAGAGAAACTATCATATATGCCATATACAAAGAGACACCAATGTTTCAGGAGTTTAGTACACAGAATATGCAGAATAGGATATATTAGATAACCAGTATTTGATGTGTCGATGTACTATGCTTTTTGAGTTATTATTATTTTTCTTAATTAACCTATTTTTTTTTTCCAAAACCATGTTATATATATCAGTGTGTCCAGTGACTATGCGAAAGATTTGGGTTTCAAAACACAGTATCAGTAACACATTTCTTATGATTTTAAATCTCATTGAACTTCAGATCGTTCTCAAAGTAAAAGGCGGTACTAATGTCTGATTTTGTGGTGGATGTGTTCAAATTTGATCATCTTATTTCAAGTGATGAAGGATTTTGAAAGTCTGACAGTGTTGAGCACTCTGTAAGGTTAACAGCAAATGCATGTGGTAGAGGTTTGAAATGGATTTAACAGTTGCAAATACACATTCAATAGAAATTTATAAAAGTAATCAAAAAGTTATCAAAAGTAATCAGTTAGATTACAGGTGCATCTCAAATCTGCATCATTCGTCGACAAACCTATACTGCATGTGAGGGCAATTAAATTTAATTTAGCTGTGGCCGCCCCGGTAACATTCAACTTTTATATAAACAAGTTATGGTAATGCATGCAAACGATTTTCTTTAACGGAACATGCAGCATTTTTAAGGCTTATTTCATGGTGACGAGCAAATAAAGCCCGTTCGAGGCTGGAGAGTTTATAAAAAGTGTGTTGGATGATAAACACAGATTCAAAAAGAACTTGCATTTCAACATGTTCAGCGGCAGTGTTCTTCTTATACGCATCTTTAATAACGGTTTGTAAGGGGGAAATCAAACATTTTGTAAATCCGTCAAGATTTCAGTGAGATAAGAGTATTGGACTGTGGTCTGGCAGATCACTCACCTTACATCAGGTACCCAACAGAGCCCGCGAGAGAGAGACGCTTGCCTGTGGACAAGATGGCCGCCGGTGATGAACGTTAGAGACTACCGCCGTAAAGACATTTCTATGCCTTTATTATGTATATCTTATGGTTTTATGACAATGAAAAACAGCAGTAATTAACATAAGTAACTTGTGTGGGTGATGAAAACCCACGCGCTGTATTCCTTTTCTTACACAGCACCCGAAACATAGCCGAACACATGTTATATTGCAGACTGTAAAACACATCCAAAGCTTCAAAAAAAAAAAAAAATAAAAACACGAACGGGAAACGGGACCTTTAATCTCCGATGCAATTAATTGTCGAGTGTGGTGCTTTTGTCTTCGCCAGTGGCAACACAATATGAAATTGTTATAACGATGCAAAGCGGTTCGTAGATTTGTGATGGTGATTGTTATGCTCTTGCTGAGTATCTGAGCTGATTTCTGCTTTTTCTTGTTGGGCAAGAAGTAACTACTACACTGACTGCATGCATCACCTTTCGCTATGTTTTCTTTCTGCTGATTTTGCTGGGGCTGTATTTTGCGGCAGAATTGGACGACTGTCTGTGTTTTCTGCTGCTTCATCTGAAGGGGGGTCTCGGTCTCAGTGCCTCTTTTTCTCGTGAAAAATCATAAATGGTACTTTTTGACTTTGGCTTGCTCAATGCTCAGCATAAACCTAAATTAAAGAGTGGCTAATAATATTTAATCACTCAATCCTTTGCATCATCGCAGTGGGGAAAACAAAAATGGCCCCGCGTCAGAGATACTGCGCACTATGATAAAAAGCGTGATGTGAATTAGCCTACGTGGGTCAGGTGACTGACGTATAGTATTTTATTTAGCGTTTCTTTGAATGTTTTTGAGTTGTTTTTTTTGGGGGGGCTTGTGCTTTTCTTCATAGTCATTATAGTTGCAGTTTGGTGTTGTTTTATTATTCGTTTACTTATTATTAACAATTGCATTCAGTAAATTTTAGAATATTTTCCATATATCATGGGGGGAAAATTTTTTTGAAGGTCCATATTGACCCAGGATTGAGGTGTCAACCCTCTGCAGATACACCTAGCCCCAACTCAAGCATCACAAACACACCCTCTATAGGTCTATAAAATTATAGATCTCAACAGGTAAAAGAGTAGGTTACTTTCAATAACAATTTAGTTTACCTGTTGTATTGACTGAAAACCTAAAACAAGTCCATCAAATTCCTCTATTTTATAAAACCTTGCTACTGTTTTCAAATACTCCAAACTTCTCCTTTTTTTTTTTCATAAAAAGAATTTGAGCATTATTTTGAGAAATTTTATTATTATGTGAGCCATCTCATTGATAAAATCATCTAATAACAAATAAAACAAAGACTGAATCTTAACACATTATACTTTTAATATTTATATCACTAATATGTATCAGTTTGTGTTTTGTTGGTAATTATTTTCCTTTTTTTTTGTAATTCTTTAATGACTTGTATTGTTATTCTCAGAACCTCCAGTTGTTAAGTGTTTAGGGTTATTTTTTTTTTTTTTTTTATTAATTTGTACCATTTACAATGTTTACATTGTTAGTAATTTACTGTCTGTACATTCCTTTTTGAGAATTATCAACAACGACAACAAACATTATATATAAAAATAAAAACTGACGTTTCAAAGATATATCATTTGACGATAAAAAACATTTATGTTATTCTGTGATTATATTGCTATGCAGAATTAAATAAGTATAAGTTATATTTGTACTTTCAAAAATACTTGATTCTTTTTATAGTAATGTATATAAATACTACTGTAACACACCCAAGAGACGTGTTTGTTGCATTTTCTTTTCCCCCCCATGTACTCAGTTGTGTTTGGACCCTAGTTTCTGTCTTCCATTCAATTTTCATTTTTTTCGGTATGTCTAGTTAATTATCTTTGTTTGCCAATGTATTTTTAAGTGGTTTTTCAGTTCATGTTCTCTGTCTGGTCTACTTGGTCCCACCTGTCAAGTCAAGTCAAGTCATCTTATTGTATATACGTCGCTTTAAAACAAAACAGATTGCGTCAAAAGCAAACGCCGTCTGAACAAACATTAATTTAGGAAAACAGTGGTGTCAATAAATGCAAACCTGCCAGTTAAAAAAGGCAGTTCATCATTGAATTCAGTGATGTCATCATGCAGCTCAGTTCAGTTTAAAAATGGTATCTTGCAATAATTTGCAATCAAGTCACTGATATTGCTGTAAATAAAGTGTCCCCAACCTAAGCAAGCCAGAGGCGACAGCGGGCAAGCCGAACCAAAACTCCATCAGTGAGAGAATGAGAAAACAAAAATTTTTCCTTGAGAGAAACCAAGGGCTCAGTCGGGGGGCCAGTTCTCCTCCTGACCAGACGAAAACCAGCAGTTCAATTCCAGGCTGCCAGCAAAGTCAGTGATTGTACAGAAGAATCATCTGTTTTCCTGTGGTCTTGTCCCGGTGGTCGTCTGAGACAAGGTCTTTACAGGGGATCTGGTCTCTGGGGCTCTAGTCCTGGTCTCCGCTGTCTTTCAGGGCTGTAGAGGTCCTTTCTAATGGTGCTAATCCACCATCTGGGGCGGATACATACTGGATCCGGGTGACTGAAGTGACCCTCTGACTTGGATACAGACTGGATCTCGTGGCTATGGTGACCTCGGAATAAGAGAAAAACAGACTTATATGAGCGTAGATGCCATTCTTCTAACAATGTAGCAAGTACATCGGGTGTTATGGGAAGTGTTCCCGGTTCCGGTTTACCTAAATTAATGCAGCCTAAATCCTTTAAAAAAAAAACAATAAATTACAAACTCTAATTTAAAAACGGATTTGGATATTAGAAGTGTATTAGTATTTAGTGTAAGCCCAGGTTAAAGAGATGGGTCTTTAATCTAGATTTAAACTGCAAGAGTGTGTCTGCCTCCCGAACAATGTTAGGTAGGTTTATTCCATAGTTTGGTCGCTAAATAGGAGAAGGATCTGCCGCCCGCAGTTGGACTTTGATATTCTAGGTATTATCAAATTGGCCAGAGTTTTGGAGAACGGCGCGGAACGTGGAGGACTATAAGGTAACAATAGCTCGTTCAGTGATCCATACTGAGTGGGCTACACCCATTCAGGGGCTTTTGATAACATAATAAAGCAAGATTTTAAAATCTATACGATGTTTGTAGGGAGCCAGTGCAGTTGTTTGACAGGACCGGGCTAATATGATGCATACTTCCTGGTTCTAGTACATCATCTCTAGCTGCTGCATTTTTGGACTAACTGGTAGTTTGTTTCCTAAGCGCTGCAGAAACAACCACCCTCATAGAAGCATTGTTATCGAATAGTCTATTACCTTTGAGGTCATTAAACGAGCTTCTGGATTAACTTTCCTTTCTGCATTTGACTCATTGAGAGGAGCATACGGCCTTGTAATTTTAGATCATATTTTTTGAGATGGAAAAATGCAGTGTTTTCCCTAATGCTAGATAACTTGGGCTTTCTAAGGAAAAGGTTGCTATTCAAATAAGCAAACCTAGGTGGTTCCTATACTGATGTACGAAGATATTGGACAGAGCAGAACATCATCAGGTTAGAACAGCGTTCTAGGGTCAGGTTAAGGATGCCAGAGCTTTTAGGTCCTATAATTAACACAAAAACTTCTGTTTTTTCTCAGAATTTTAGCACAGTAAGAAAACTACTCGTCATCCAGTTTTTGGTTCATATGGACGACTATGCATTCCGTAGTGAGTTTTTTCAGAATTCGGTATGGTTTCGCCAGGGCCGCGAGATGAAATCTAGCGCCTGAGTCATCATGCAGCCAGTGATGAAAACTTAACCACCGTGTTTCCTGATGATATCTCCCAAGGGTTAACATAGTATATAGCTGGGGAAGAGTGACACTGGCCCAAGTACTGAGGCCTTTTGGGCGGGTACGTCCTATACTGCACTTGGTGAACGGAGATGATACCGCTGCTTCAAGTCAGCGCTGCTACACGAACTGGATGGCGGCTCTAAGTACGATGTAAACCATGCTGAATGCCTTTCCTGTAAAAGGTGCCAACAAAGTGGTTCTGAGTCTAGATGCAAAAGAAGAGTGTGCTGGTCACTCGTAGAGTTGGAAACGCAGCCGACTAAAGATCCAATAGCACTAATAGTGGTGAGATACAACCAACGAGCTCAGATGATAAGTGAGCAGGTCATTTGTTGTAACCTTAAGGAGAGCAGTCTCAGTACTATCATGTGAGAACGGTTCTAAATCCGGACTGGAACCTCGCGCGACAGATGGCCATTTTTCTCTAAGACCGGAAGAGGGAGTGGGAGGATACTACCTGGGGGCGAGTAGCGGGTGGGTCAAGGGAAAAGGGGGATTGAGGCAAGAGCGAGTCGCGACGTAGCGAGGGGCGGTGGGTGAGGGGGCAAGGGGTGGGGGGGGGGGATGGAAGTCTGAATTAACAGCCAGGTTTGATGGGAGTGGGGAAGATCACGCTACCTAAGAACAATTGAGGAAGGGAGATAGAGTCAGATCCTGGAGGCTATGACGGCGGGGAGCACTTGCGTTGCTGAGGAGCTGAGAGGGTAAGAGTGCGGCGGACTAGAACTGGTTGGTGGAGATGAGGGAGTCGTAGGGGAGTGACATAGGCTGGCCGCTCTATGCGTATTGCACAGCAGAGGTGGAAACGGTGTGCTCGGCCGGGTGAGCAACTAGGGCAGCGGGCCACGTGATGGGGATGATTTGTCGCGGTGAGGTGCATGCCCTTAGGGTGTACAAGTGGATGCTCTAATATTATTCGCCTTGGAAAGGAAAGGTCGTTGCAGAAAGGCAGTCTGCCGTGATGTGAGAAATTGGGTAGGCCGTTTCCCAACATAGGCAGGCGCGGGGGTCCCACCCCACCCACCCCACACCAACACACCCTAACACTTGTTGAGCTTGTATTTTGCTAATGTGAGCGCACCGGAGTGGGTAGTGAAGGACCTGGGGGGGAATGTGGTGGGTTTCGTTCTTCGAATAAGAGACGAGAAGGAATCAGGAGTGGAGCAGGGTGGAAGGGCGTGTGTAATATAGGCATCGATCTTACGGGGGCCCGCCAGCCAGACTACTGTAAGAGACGGCTATGTATTTGGGGTGCCGCCAGCGGGCGCGGCCGGTGCAGGTCCGGCCGGGGGCGGTGGCGGCGGAGGGTTCGAGTGGTGCGCAGGGGACCGCGAGGGAACAGACGGGGGGGCCGGTACCTTACTCTGAAGGGTAAAGGAGCAGGCAACTTACAAACCTCAATGCTAGAAAGATGAGGAGGGCCAGAGGGGGCCTGGTGGACATCAGCTAAGGGGGGGGCGGTAGGGGGGGGAGAGGCAGAGGACAGGGGGATACATTCAGGAGTGAGGACTACTTACAAAGCAAGGTGCTTTTGATGGATACGACAGTGATGGGTCGTACTTAAACGTGGAACAAGAAAGATGGCAGGGGGAGCTACCGAGTAAGGTATATTAAAAATGCTACTAAGACTACAGATCAATGATCTGAGTGGCAGCGCTTGCACCGGCAGATGGTTCAACAACCAGCAACGTGCAATTTCCAGGTGACACGTCATTGAAAAGCGAGAGGATGATTTGACCATGAGTAGGGGTCCCGTGACGTGGTGGTCGAACACTCCCAATAGAGGGCAGAATGCGAGAAAGGCCGGATCCGCAATGCAGCGGTGGGCAGGACACAGGGAGAGGAGGAAAAGCGACCAACAAGGGTAAACGGGGAGCGGCAGCCCCTAAAGCCACTAAAACAATCCGGATGTACCATAAGGCACATACTCTTAAGAAAATCTGGGAGGGGTGCCTAGGTGGCCCTGTATAGAGCAAGTCGCCAGAAAACACGTCTCACAGGGATTATCCATGGACTATTGGGGGTGGGAGCTGGAAAATGTTTTATATGTTTATATTAAGCACCAATACGTGAAACTGAGTATACTGAAAGTAGCTGCTCGGCGGGAGATAGGCCTGGATGAACATGGGTGATAGTTATATTGAAGCAACACCGGCCCTTTGTTTAACGTGTGTGACGGGGCGCATGGTGGGGAACAGGATCTTGGGGTGTAGACGCGCCTCAGTTAAAGTAAGTGACCGCTAGGGTGTGAGCCAGGGGGTCGGGTCAAACAGAGTGCAGCAATTATGATCAGTGAGTCATGTAGTGGACATAAAAGTGCTTTCGTAGAAGGGACGTATGAGTTAAAAGGCTCAAGCTCTGTTAGCCAGTTGTGTGTTCCGTACGTGCTCGGGTTTGTTGTAGGGGGTGTTGAGCCGTCAGGGAAGGGTGGATACTCTGTAAAGGTGGGGGTCGTGGTAGTATTTTCTATACGAGAACAGACACAGTCTCTATAAGTGTCTGTGATATCTAGGTGAAAGAGTCCCTATGTGCTGAGAATTAACTGACTTCTGTGACTGGTAGGAGGCTAGAAGACGGTTGGTTTAGCCAGTCTGTCTGTTTTTTCCCCTGACCTTGGGCCCCAGTTAGCCGGCACAAACTCTAAGACTATGTGCCATATTTCTAGAAAGAAGAGCGGCACCACCCCAGGAGAGTGGGATAAAGACCATCTCTTTTTCAACAGGTCAGGTTCGCCCCAAAAGCTTGTCCACCTGTCTATGGAAACCTATGTTATTCTCTTGGACTTTCCTTGAACTATCCAGCAAGTGGAGTGATGATAATCTAAGCTTCGCGTATCACCATCACTGCGGTAAGCAGGAGGGGACCAGAGCATATTACGGTATCTGACATCATGCTTGCAAGTTCCACACACCTCTTTAATGTTATTTTTACTGATCTCACATTTGTGGTTTGATCATCAAATTAGCAACCGTATGCGTGAATAACAATCTATCTGTATTCTTTTGTTAAAGCATTAGCAGCACTTTTAATTTAAGGGCGATGTCAGGGCTTCCCATACCGGTAAACATTGGACTATGGTGGCTGGTGTCTCATTTTCACATTCGCACAATAGAATCGCGCCAAGTTACTAGAGCACTTTCATCAGATTTCTCAGTGGGTGCTTCAACTGAGTGGGAGAACCTGTTTAATGTTTTGATCCGAACAAAAGAATTGGTGTTTAGACCCACAACTATGCCGCCCTCACAGACACCCACGTGCCCTGCTGCAAAGGCCCTGTTTACCGAAACCGAACAATGTACAGGACTCCCTGAGCTAGACGCATCCAAAGCCGGGATCTAGAGCCCTCACATTCTTACTGTCCTCAATTAAAGTTTGGATGCTTATGTCTCTAATTCTGAATCTCATCTGTCAGCCTAACTATTTTCCCTGCATTTATCATCATGTGAATCCCTCAATCACCGACAGAGATAGATAAACTATACATGTGCAAGCAGGCAGTGCAATACCAATAGCAGGCGAAGCCATACTCACCACGTGCTTGATGAAAGATTCTTACCACAGTTTTGTTGATGAACTTGTGAAAACCGGACAGAGAGGAAGGAGGAAAGAAAACAGCGATAGGCACAACGATGTACACACTGCTTAATGCTGAGCTAACGAAGTTCTAACGCTGATGCAGGTGCACTGCACTCAAAAAGATTTAAAATAAAAGTGAACGATCAAATTAATCAGATTAGATTTGATAGATAATACTGGAAATATGGTGGTAATTAAGTTATATTTAATCACTTTAAACAACATAGAGTGATAGTAATATAAAGATTCTACAGAAAAACAAAGCTACACGGGGAGCTACGCATCACAACACAGCAGCACGGCAAGCGGAAGGGTGGCGAGGGAATCACGTATGGCGTGGTCGCAACACTCATTTGCATCCGGCCTAACCATTCCCCTGTGTTTTCCCCTCGTGGAAGGAGTGTTGGCAAGATTAGTTGTGGTCATTAGATCTTTATCTTCTTTCGTGCATTTATTCCCACCGTAGTTTGGACAGAAGAACGACTGGGAAAAGGGACACAAAGTTTTGCTGGCGTTTTTTTCCCCCCCTTATTTTGTTTTTTTTGTTTTGTTTGAAAGTGTTTAGTTTTTGTTTTTTTTTCTCCCCATGGAATATTTCCGCGATGATGGCTTTCACCCTCTCATAGCCAACAAAGCACTATCGGCTTTTTTCTTGGGACTGATGCTGTGGGTTTTTCTAATGCTGGTCGGTCAACATGGCGGCTGAACTCACACTGTCTGGATCAAGGCTACTTACCATTGCCGTCCATCTACCTACCCAGACACAAACCACTTGGACTGATGCCATCATCCTGGTGTCTGAAGAGCATGTGGCCCCAGATCCAGAACACAGCCAGACCCAGAGCCCAGCCTACCATCAACAAGCTGCACGGAGCCAAAACCTGAACCCACCAGGACGGAGAGGCCCATGCCCACCATGATCAATGAGCCATTGCTGAGGAGAACCACAGAGCAGGAGATAGTCCTCCAGCCAGAACTCAATCTCTGATTTATATGTGGAGATGACTTGTCCTTCTTCCCGCCATCATCTTCTGTCTGTCCCGGCCATGACCACGGAGGTCGTGAGCCACCATTCTGTCTGCCTTGAACTGGCTATCCTGCCCTGAACTATCTGTCATGGAGTCATTCCCCTGTCACTGGTGCCTCCCGGTGCTGGGAGTGGCCTTGTGGTGTGTGGGCAGCACACACCGTTCATAAAGACCCCTGGATCTCCAGAACAATCACGCATCCAGCCCTCCCCTATCACAAACCACCTCTGTAAATTAAAGTCCTCACCATCCGCCTCTTCTGCTGTCCCTCCTGGAAGCCCCTCATGCTCGACCCTCATCCCACCATCTGCGTGGTGGTATCACCAAATGACTGCCAGTCTCCATCGGGTGTTGTTGTTGTTTAAGTTGTGTTCAGTTCACTGTTCTCTGTCCCGGATCCTATGTGGTCCCTACTTGTGCATCAAGAGAAATTACATCTATTAACACTTCAGTCAGGTTTCGGGCTCCATCATAGCACAAGAAACTTCTAAATTATCTAAGCTAATTGAGTGTGTTTAAAGATGTAATGAGGGGATGACGCACAATAAGTTTCTTATGTTAAATTTCAAAAAAAATCCAGGAATTTTTTTGGGGGAAAAAAAAACCTACCTGGGAAGAAATTTTTAAACTAAAGTAAGTGGGGGATTTTCACTTTTGGCTCCAAAACTCTGGAATGGCCCCCTGATAATTTTTGGGGGCTCAGACAACACTTTTATATTTCTTTTAAAAAGCCATATCTTGCCGCATTAATCCCTCCTAAAATCTCTACTCCGCTTCTTAAAAGCACTTTACATTTTGCTTAAAATGTCATGAACAAGCAGCTACCCCTATTCTCTTTTCTTTTTTTCCCTGTTTCTCCCAAGGGGTTTGGGCACCCCAAAGGGCAACTAAAATTAACTCAAACTTCGTGGATCCAGCCTCTTATGAAGATTTGAGATAAACCCCACACCTGAAAACTTTTACACCAACTCCTCTGGGGGCCTAAAGTGAAGCAAACCCCCTGAACCAATATACAAACGGAAAAATAAAATAAAATTTTTGCGTTTAAATAAAAAATTTAAAATTTTTTTTAATTTATTCCGATTTTTTGTGTGTGCCCTTGTCCCTACACCGGTTTTTTAAAATTTTTTTTTGCGCATTTTATTTTTTTGACCACCCATCTGCCTGGGTCTGTGCGTTTCCATCTTTTGGTTTTTTCTTTTCCCCCTTTCACACACCGATCCATCTCCATTCCAATTTAAAGTCCTTTGGTTTTTTTAAACGGTTTTTTTTTCTTTTTTTTCTTTTTTTTTTTTTTTTGTTTGAGGGCCATTCATTTTATAACTTTCCTTTTGAAAAAGCAACAACCAAACTTTTTCCCCCCTTGTAAGGTTTTTTTGTAATAAAAAACTTTTTTTAAACTTGTTGTCCAAAAAAACAAAACAAAAAAGTTTTTACTCCACAACATCCTTTCCGGGTGCCCTAAAAATGACCTCTTTTTTTGCATGTTTGGCTTTTTATCCCGATGAGGCTTTTCCCTTGAGAACCTACTTAAAAATGGTTTTTGGTAAGTGCATAAAAATTAATTGATTTATTTTGCAAAAAGTCTTTTTTAATTGATTTTTGATTTATTTAGTATTTGGGCTATATCAACATATAAATAAAAAAAAATTTTAATATTATTTTTGCAAATTTTATTTTTTAAAAATAATCAGATTTAAATCAAAAAAATTAACCATTTTTTTTTTCACTTTTTAAATCATACCACCAATAGTCCAAAAAAAAATTTAAAATTCCATAAAAATATTCCTCTTATTTCCCTTTTGGGGTTCACAGTTATGTTTGATTATTTCTGTTAGGCCCCTTCCCTTTTCCCCCGTTGTCTGTTTGCTTTGTTTCCTTTTTTTTAATTAGCTGTAAGGTTTTTTTTGATCATTAGCACCAGTTTCAGTTTCTTTAGATTAACTAGCTGGGGTTTTTAAGCCCTTAGCTGAGAAAATCTATTTAGGGTAAAATTTAGTGTGTTGTTTTTTTTTTCCCCGGGTTTTAAAAAAAAACTTTTTTAGAAATTTTTGGGAACCGATACCCCCCCCCAAAAATTTATGAGTCAAAATGTTAAATTTTTCTTTTGTGCCAAAAATTTAGGATATTAATAAAATCATTTTTTCCATGAAGATATTTGAAAATTTTCCCTCCCAAAAAATACCCAAAATTTTTGGGTTTTTTTGATTAAAATATGCTTGAAAAGGACTTCATTTGGACCAGTTTTAAAAGGGGATATTTTTTCCCCAAAAAATAAACTAAAAAATTCGGGTCATTAATTATCACCCTCATGTCTTTCCAAATCTGTAAGACCTTCTTTAATTTTGGGAAAACAAAAATTTAAAGTTTTTTTTGATGCATTCCAAGAGCTCTCTGCCCTCCCATTGGGCCCGATATGGGTATGAATACATACCAGCTTTTGCACCTTGTTTGGCAAATTGGGAGGAAAGGGCCCGAAAATGTTTACAAAAGAAGAAAAAAGGGAAGTCTGGAGTAGCAAAAGGGGATAAATTTTTACGAGAACAGTACTTTAAAGCAAGTGTGGAAAGTTTGTCAGATTTTTGCTTCGAAACCCGGGTTTGGGGAAACCCCAAAAACCCTGAAAAAACGGGTTTTTGCATTGAAAACCCAGTTCCCAACAAACCCCCAACCCTGGTTCACCTGCCACGGGTTCTTCGTTTTTTTTTCCTTTTTTAAACCCCTGCCAAAGCCCCAAAAACCCCTTTTCCCCCCCTTTGGGTATTTTGGGTTTTTGGCCACCCAGACCTGCCTTTTTAAATGCAGGCGAATGCCACACACCCCCCCCACACTTAGGTTCCCCAACTTCAAAAAAAAAAAAAAAAAAAAAAAAAAAAAAAAAAAAAAAAAAAATTTATATATTAATATATTATATATATTTAATAATATATATATATATAATTTTTATATATAAAATATATTATATATATAATATTATATACCCTTTGGGGTACAGAAAGTTTTAAAAACCCCCCCTTAAAATTTTTTTCACTCTTTGTTATTTTTCAGCCAATTTGCAAAAACTTTTAAATTCTTTTTTTCATTTACTTTAATCATTTAGCGGGAACGTTTTTTTATCCAAAGCACTTCCCAAAATGAAAACAGTAAAACAATCAATAAACAGAAAACAAAAACGGTATCAAGTGCGGGGAAAAGTCTCAGTTAGATTATACAGAACACTTTTCCCCCTAATTAAGGGTAAAACACAGCACCCCATATTGACAGAAAAACACAAAATTTTTTAAACATTTTTCCCATTTATTAAATTAAATTAAATTTTTTTTTTAATTTACATTTTTTAAAAAGAAAACTGAATACACATGGGCCAAGATTCAGACCCTTTGGGTCAGTTTTAGTAGAACACCCTTTTGATCTAATACAGTGATCTTTTCAACAATTTTTTTTACACCTGGATTTGGGGGGCCCTGCCCCCCTTCCTCCTTTCAGATCCCTCCAGTTCTGTCAGGTTGGTGGTTTAAACCCATGGTCCCACAGCCATTTCCAGGGTTCCCCCTCCACGATTCTCAAATTGGGTTTTATTTTCAGGGCTCGGGGTGGGCCCTTCCCCGAACCGTCCGGAATTTTTGTGAAGCCCCTCCCTTTGTTATTTTACTTTGTGCTTAGGGTCATTGTCTTTTTGGAAGGTGAACCCCTTCCGGCCCGTCCCGAAAGTCCGAGCACCCCCTTTGGGAAGGGTTTTGTCCAGGGTATCCCCGTTTCTTTGCCCCATTCATCTTTCCCTCATTGCAACCATTCCTTTTTTCCTTTTTCCCCGCAGCTAAAAAAACCCCCAACATGAACTGCCACCACCTGTTTCACTGTTTTTGGGGCGGGATTGGCAGGGGATACAGTGCCCCGGTTTTCTCCACCATCCGGGTTAAAAATTTAAAGGGCCAAAAAAATTTTTCTTGGTCTCATCGACCAGAGAAACTTTTTTCCCCATCTTGGATCCTTCAGGTTTTTTTTAGCAAAAATCCATCGGTTTCATGTGTCCTTTTCACTGGGGGGGGGGGGAGGCTTCCGGCGGGGCCACTCTGCCTGCCCCCCCTTGGGGGAAAGGGGGACAGTGATATTTTCTTTCTCAACTTCTCCCATCTCCCACTGCATCTCTGGAGCTCAGCCCGTGGGTCTTTTTGGGGGCCCTTTTTTATCTCTTTTCACCAAGGCTCTTCTCCCCCCCAAAAGCTCAGTTTGGCCGGGGCCCGGGCCCGCCTAGGAAGGGTTTTTGGGGGGGCCAAAGTTTTTTCCATTTAAGGTTTTTGGAGGGCCCCTGTGCCTTAGGAAAAATTAAGTGCACAAAATTTTTTTTTTTAAACCCCCGGGAAAATCTGTGCCCCCCCTTTCCACAAACCCGGGCTCTGACTCTTCCCCCATTCCTTTTTCCTCATGATTTTCATTTTCTCTTAATGCACTGCGAGCCCGTAAAGGGCTTATATAGACAGGGGGTTTTGGGTTTCCTTAAAACAAGTTCCCAACAGTATAAACCAACCAGCGGACCAAATTTAAGGGGTAGAACCATCTCAAGGGGATCAGAAGAAAAGGCAGCACCTAGTTTAAAGTAGAGTGCCAGCAAAGGCTGAATACTTTGGGCCATGTGAAAATTTCAGTTTTTCTTTTTTTAAACCCAAATTTCAAAAATGTCAAAATTCCCGTGTTTTTTTGTCAAAAGGGGTGCGGGGGGGTACTTATGAGGAAAAAAAAAATGAAATTAAAAGATTTTGTAATGGGTGCAAATAAAAAAAGGGGGAAAAATTTTAAAGGGGGGTCTGATACTTTCGTACCCATGTGTTTTGTGTGTTTTTTATTTTTAAATTTTAAAAAAAAATAAAAATATATTTTTTTTATATTTTAAAATAATATTTTTGGGTTTTTTTTATATATATAATATTATATATATATATGAAAATTCTATTTTTTTAATTAAAAACAACTTACAGATTTTAAAATGGGCTGGGTTTTTGGGGGGGTGGCCCCATTTATTAGTTCATTTTTTGGGGGTTTAAGAATAGGTCCAAAGTTAAATAACTAATTTTAAAAGTAAATTTTTTTTCCCCTAAAAATTTTCAATAACCTTTTTTTTTTATTGATAAAGTCCTTTGGTTGATTGTTGTTTTTTTGCATGGCTTAATGTCGGGCTCATGAAAAATAATAAAATTGGTTTTTTTATTTGTCAAAAAATTTTACTGAATTTAAAAAAGGGACTGAAATTGGGGAAAACACCAAACGCCCCTTTCGGAGGGGGAAGCAATTAGCAAGGAGAGCTAATTTTTTTAATTTGGGCTTAATTGAAAAGCCTGTGGGGAAAACATCTTTCTCAAAGAATTTAAAGGGTTTTTTTGTTTTGGGTTTTTTTTTTTTTTTTTTTTTGTTTTAATAATATAATAATATATCTATAATTTTATATTTTTATAATAATTTTTAGTATATATTATATATATAATTCTATTTAAAAAAATGAAAAAAAAAAAATTTTAAAATTGTTTTTGGTTTTTCCCCCCCCTTCCCTATTTTTCTGATGTTTTTTGTGTGCATATACTTTACTTAACATCTGCTGACTTAGAAAAGAAAAGTTTTTGTGGAGGGTGTTATTTACTCAATTTGTATTGTCCTGTGTGTTAGTGTGCAAGGTGTCTCCACGAAAGCACTGTTAACTTAATCGTACAGCTACACCTTGAACTTTCGTTTGATTAAAACCCAACCTTGTTGCTCTCGAGTATGTTGTTGCAAAAACGCCTCTGGGTGTAAGTTTATTCAACTCCAAATATGTTCCTGATTTACGACTTCAACAGAAATTCTCAACAGAGTGATGAATCGACGAGTCACTATGGAAAAGGATTCTAAGGACAAAGAATGCCCATGCTGTTTGTCTCGTTATTCTACTGTTGGTTCGGCTGGTCATTTACATGCTTAGTGCATATATCGCACATACTTGATGGTTTGTGCAATATTTTTTTTTTTTTTTTTCGTGTAATCGTTATTACCTTGAAATATTAATTATATTTTTATGTTTGGTGCGACTCTTATAGCTTAAGTCATATCAGATAGGTATTTTGATTTAGAAGTTAGACATTAACAAACTCCGCGATCCAGGTTTGTATGATAGTATAAAATGTACATAAATAATGTATATCAATAATGTACTAAATAAACATTACCGTGTTACCCCATGTCCATAGTGTTTTAGAATTTATATAAAGAATAACTGTTATATATCCAATACACATAAATAATAACCCTAAATCGAAATAACCTATTATACCTTATTTATTACTTATATTAATGCTTTCATCATTAACATCTCTATCATATATATATATATAGGTACAGACAAATGGTTTGGAAACATTACTTTTTTAAATGTTTTGAAAGAAGTTTTCTTCTGCTCATCAAGCCTGCATTTTAGTTGATCAAAATCAGAAAAAATGTAATATTGTGATATATATTATTTATTTACAATAGATTGTTTTTAAATGTATTTAACTTTTAAATTATCATTTATTTCTGTGACGCAAAGCTGGAATTTTTAGGATCATTAGCACATGAGCCTTTAGAAATCATCTAATATGATGTTCATATCAAGTTGGAAACAGTCTGGTGCTATATTTTTCTCAGAACCTGTGATTACGTTTTTTTAGGATACTTTTGATGAATAAAAAAAAAAAAAAAAAAAAGAGGTATGTTTTGTAAAAAATAGAAATATTTTGTAATAACAAATTACACTACTGGCAGTAATTTTTGTGGGCTGCAGTAATTTGTTTTTTCCTTTATTTTTTTTAAATAAAATAAATACTTCTTTTCAGCAAGGATGTGTTAAATTGATAAAACGTGATAGGTAAAGAAAACATATTCCTTAGAATATATATTATTAGTAAGGTTTATTTTTTTTTGAAATAAAGCAGTTCTTTTTAAACCTTTTATTTCATCAAATATATTAGAGCAGCAGAACTGTAATTTCCAACACATCCATCATAACTCAGAGATATGAGAATGATTTCTAAATGCTCATGTGATAAGACTGGATGTTACATGTGAGCCTGAAGGCTGGAGTAATGATAGCGGAAAAAATTCAGCTTTGTCATCACAGGAATAATTATTTTTTTTAAAGTTATAGTTCCAATAGAAACCTATTATTTAAAGTTGGAATAATATTTCACAATATTACTGTTTTTTCCTGTTATTTTTGATCACCAATAATGCAGGCTTGAGAGCAAAGAAACTTCTTTCAAAACTTAAAAATATAATGTTCCAACTTTTGGTCTGTACTGTATATATATATATTATATAGATAATATATTATATATATATATATTATATATATATATATCTATAGATATTTACCACCACCACACACACTGAACAAAATGATAAACTCAACACTTTTGTTTTTGCCCCCCAAACCCATTTTTTCATGAGCAGAACTATGTTACCAAAAAGCATATTTCTCTCAAATAGTTTTACACAATCTTCCTAACTCTGTGTTAGTGGAGCACTTCTCCTTTGCCAAGATAATCCATTCTACCTCACAGGTGTGTGCGTATCAGGATGCTGATTAGACAGCATGGATTATTGCACAGGTGTGCCTTAGGCTGGCCCAATAAAAGGCCACTCTAAAATGCCACAGATGCCACAATTTTGAGCGGGAGCATGCAGTTTGGCATTCTGACTGCAGGGATGTCCACCAGAGCTGTTGCCTGCTGAATTTGAATGTTTCATTTCTCTAGCCATAAGCTATCAACAAAGGTTTTTCAGAGAATTTGGCAGTACATCCAACTGTCCTCACAAACCGCAGACCACAGTGTAACCACACCATGCCACAGGACATCCATCAAACACAGCGCATCTTCACCTCCAAGGAATGTCTGTGACCAGCCACTCAGACAGAGCTGCTGCAGACAATCGGGTTGGCATAACCAAAGAATTTCTGCAGCGAAACTTTTATAAACCATCTCAGGGGAAGCTCATCTGTATTGCAACGTTCGTCATCGTAACTGACTTGAGTGGTCAAATGCTCACATTCGATGGCATCTGGGCACTTTGGAGAGTTGTTCTCTTCATGCAACTGATTCCCATTTTTCACTGTACTGGGCAGATGGCAGGACAGCGTGTATGGCGTTGTGGGGGTGAGTGGGTTTGCTAATGGTCAACCGCCTGTGGATCGAGTTGCCCATGCTGGCGGTTTGGGGGGGGGGGGTTACTTATGGTATGGGCAGGTGTATGTTATGGACACCGTGAACATATGGTGCATTTTATTGATGGCGTTTTGAATGCACAGAGATTACCATGAACAAGATCCTGAGGCCCATTGTTGTTCCGTCATCCACACCAGCACCTCATGCTTGCAGCATGATAATGCATGGCCCCATGTTTGCAAAATCTGTACACAATTCCTGGAAGCTGAAAACAAACATCCAGCTTTTGCATGGTCGCACACTCACCGGACATGTCACCCCCATTGAGCATGTTTGGGATGCTCTGGTCGGCGTATACGACAAGCGTGTTCCCAGGTTCCTGCATATCCAGTAACTTCCGGCGCAGGGGGATCCATTGTGAAAGAGGAGTGGACCAACATTCCACAGGCCACAATCTACAACAACCTGATCAACTCTATGACGAAGGAAATGTGTTTGCACTGCGTGAGGCAAATGGGTGGTTCATATCAGCTACTGACTGTGTTTTCATAATCCCCGGTACCCCAATACATGTAAAACTGCACAGTTAAGAGTAGCCTTTAATTGTGGCCAGGCTTAAGGCAAACCTGTGCCAATCATCATGCTGGTCTAATCAGCATCTTGATATGCCACACTGTGAGGTGGAAATGGATTATCTCGGCTCAAGGAGAAGTGCTCACTAACACAGATTTTAGACAGATTTGTTGAACAATATTTTTTTAGAGAAATAGGTCTTTTGTGTACATAGAAAATTTTGGAATACCCCGCAGGTGATTTTTTTTTAGCTTTTCCCATGAATTGATAATAAAGGAAGGAGAAAAAAAAACTCTTTTGACTTGGCTATTTTTTTGTTTCTTTGCCTTGTCTGGGTGCCTGAACAATAAATTTAAGTACTTTAAATTTAACTTTTGGGGGCCTGCCACCGTTACATAAGTGACACCCGAACAAGGAACTTGAATCTAAAATTATGAAAATGAAGAGTTCTATTATTTGAGGTCATTGTCAACACTTTAAAGTTCTCAGATTTGTGAGAGTGTACTGTGGTTTAGTATATGAAGGTACTGAACTGTTGAAGACTGAAATAGTTTGTTTTAGCTAAAAAAAAGTTTTTTTTTTTTTTTTTTTTTGTGGGGAAATGATTTAATATTTTACTGTTTTGTGAAACCTAGCACTATGAAAGAAAAAGTGTTACTTTTTCTGATAAAACTGAAGAGAAATTTCTTAAAGTGATAACCTGCTGTTGTTAATTTTGATTGGTTAATTTTGTGAGGGAGTCCTGTACATTGTTTGGTTCCGGTAACAGCGCCTTTGCGGCAGGGCAACTGGGTGACTGTGAGTCGGCATAGCGTCATGGGTCTAAACACCGCTCTTCTGTTCCTATCAAAATATTAAACAGGTTCTTTTTCCCACTCAGTGATGCACCCACTGAGAAACCTGATGAAAGTGCTCTTGTTAGTTGGCGATTCTATTGTACGGAACGTAAAAATAGAGACACCAGCCACCATAGTCCAATGTTACGGGGAGCCAGAGCACCTGACATCTTGGCAAATTTAAAAGTGCTGGCTAATGCTAAACGTGAATACAGTAAGATTGTTATTCACCACGCCGGCGCTAATGATGTTTGCGACTTCGCCAGTCCGGAGATCACTAAAAATAACATTAAAGAGGTGTGTGAACTTGCAAGCACGATGTCAGACACTGTAACCTGCTTACCGTGGTGATGAGATGCATAGGTATGGTCTAAGTGGTGCCCGCAGAATAACATAGGTTTGCATAGACAATTGGAACAAGCTTTTGGGGCGGGGACCTGACCTGTTGAAAAGAGATGGTCTTCATCCCTCCTGGGGTGGTGCCCGCTCTTACTCTGTTAGAAATAATGGCCATAGTCTTAGAGTTTGTACTTGACTAACTGGGGCCCAGGTCAGGAAGCAGACAGACTGGCTAAACCGACCGTCTGCTAGCCGGCCTCATGGCCACAGAAGTCAGTTAATTCTCAGCACATAGAGACTCTTTCACCTAGATATCACATTATAGAAAACTGTGTCTGTTCCCCGAACTAGAAAATACAAAAAACGTCCAAAACAAATTTAAGAGTAAACAATTTAATTGAAGTTTAACAAATAAAAAACAGATGCAATACGGATAAACAAATGATAAAAAGCTTGGCTTTTATTGAATATCAGGTCACTTTCTATGAAAGCACTTTTTGTAAATGATATAATCACTAAAACATAACCTATATGTCTTTGTTGACAGAAACCTGGCTAAAACCTGATGATTACATTATTTTAAATGAGTCTACCCGACCCCCCAAGATTATTGTTATAAACATGAGCCGCGTCCAAAAGGTAAAGGGGGAGGTGTTGCTTCAATTATAACTGTCCTGTCCATGAAACTTTCTGTTCCTTTTGTGTTTTCCCTATTTTGGTCATGTTCCGTTCCTCATTTTGTTAATTGATTAATCCCGCCTGTTTCCCATTCCCCTGATTACTTTCCCTCCTGTTTTTAAACCCTGTCTGTTTAATTTACCTCCTGGTCCGCTATTAATGTAATGTAATGTTGTATACATATGTTTTGAAGATTTGTGTTGGATGTGTCCTTATTCTCCCCGTGAGCATTAAAAAGAACTCTTTAGATATATATATCTTCGTCGTGCACTTGATTTGCACACCCAAGCACGTGTGACAGAACAGCGGACCGAAAAAAAAAGTGATTTTAGCTGCAATTTCACTTCTTTTTTTTTTTGTTTTTCTACCTCTCCCGGAAAAGAAATATCCCAGCTGTCCCTCGCTGGAGGACCACACCAGGGACTTTAAAATCAATCTGGCATACCACTTACCAACTTCCAGACCCTCGCTCTGTACTTTTTTTATTACAACCGCCGATGCGAGCAGTGTAAGGCAGGCCTGCCACACAGAACGGTACCAGAGAGATTTCGCCGCTTTGCGTGGAGTGGGTGCTGGAATAAAAATGGATCTCCATTCACGCGTCGGCCCTGCTGAAGAGAATATCTCCAGCCCACTCCCAAACCAGAGAACCAGCCAGCTGTCAGCCTGCATGCACGGAGCAAGTGCCACGAGCCCAAGCCGGACAGGAGTACAGAGCCAATCATTGCCCCGGAGCTAGGACTCGAGAGCGCGACTGACCAGGTGTGTGAGCCGGAAACACCGGTGTCGTGGGAGTTACTGGTGGAGATTGAGGGCGTGAAGAAAAGAGCCCTGCCCACACTCCTGCGAACTGAGGGTGAGCTGCAACTGGTTTCAAAAAATTATGTAAAATTATGAGTAATTAATGGACATTTTTCAAATGGACCTTATACATTGGTTTGGGGAGGTAATTCCTAATTCTCCTGTGTCTCCGCTGGTTCCGTCCAGCCCTGAATCTCCTGTGTCTCTGCTGGTTCCGTCCAGCCCTGATCCTCCTGTTTCCCTCCCCAGTCCTCCCTCTCCTACCTCCTCCTAGACCAGTCAGTTCCCTCTGGTGGCATCTCTCCGCTGGTTCCTGTCAGTCCTTTTCGGTTCACCCTCAGTCAGTGCCATCTTGGGCGCTCTGGTCTGCCTCGGGACTTCCAGTCTCCAGCTCCTCTGGTTTGAGGATCCCCTGTCCTCTCGCTTCCCAGCCTGCAAGTCCTCGACTCCCACCTCGGGCTCCGACCCCATCGGCTCCAGCCTTGGCTCTTAGCTCCCTCGTCTTCCGACGTGGCCCGGCCTACCCACCAGCTCCACTGGGGTTCCCTTCGTCCTCTGGCTCCACCTTGAGTCAGTCGTCGACCCATCCGCCGCCTCGTGCCCCTCCTACGCCTTGGTCCGCCTGAGCCTTCTGCTCAGGCGCCGTTGGACCTCTTGATCCTTTGCATCATCCTGGCTCTGCGGCTGCTCTGCCCCAATCCTGGGCTCCTCATCCACCAGCACATTCTCCGTCAGTTGGCCCCCCCCTGGTGTTGTTGGCTCCTCCTCCACCATGGCTCCCCCCGCCATTGACATCGTGTGTCATCATCCTGGCTGGTTTTCTGGATGACCATCTGGCTCCCCCCCTCCTTCTCCGGGCTCCTCCCTGGCTCCTCCCGCAAATCCATTCCACCCTGGTACCATGCTCCATGCTCCCTCCCCATTTGTGCGGTGCCCCTTGCCTACCCAACACCCACCTCCAGAACCCCCCCAACCTCTCGTCTTCGGTTTCGAGGCGCACCCGTTTCTGGAGGGGGGCGAACTGTCATAGTCCATAAAACTTTCTGTTCCTTTTGTGTTTCCATACTTTTGGGTCATGTTCTCTTTTCCTCGTTTTGTTAATTGATTAATCCCCACCTGTTTCCATTCCCCAGATTACTTTCTTTGTTTATAAATCCTATCTGTTGTATTTTCTCCTGGTTCGCTGATTAATGTAATGTATAATGATGTGTTTGAAGATTTGTGTTGGATGTGCCCCTTATTCTCCCGGGGAGCATTTAAATAACTCTTTTATATATATTATATAAATATATATATAATATCTTATATAATATATTATCTTCGGTGTGCGCTTGATTTGAACACCAGCAACGGTGGCAATAACACTGTTTTCAGGTATTTTCAGAGGGCAGGCTGCAAGATATAACGCGTTTAAAGTAATGGTTGCTCATAACATTATCCCAGAGAAAGATTGTAAGTAAATCCCCGAGGTGATGTTTGTACTGGCTACTGTATACAGGCCCAAAAGGGCACCATTACAGGGACTGTATTACTGAGTTGCTGATTTTACATCCGAGTTAGTGCTGGCTGCAGATAAATCTTTAATTGTTGGTGATTTTAATATCCATGGTTGATTAATGAAAAAAAGATGCATTTGGGATCAGCATTTATAGACATTCTGAACTCTATTGGGGTTATACAACATGTCTCAGGACCTACTCATAGTCAAAAATCATACTCTAGATTTAATACCGCTCACACATGGAATTGATGTTGATGGTGTTGGGAAATTATGCAGCCAAGCGGTGATATTTCAAATAATTATTTAGTTTGTAAAAACTTATATAGCTAAAAACTGTAAATTCTACTTTCTTGTTACAAGTATGGTAGAACCATCACTTCTACCATAAAAAGAATGCTTTGTAAGGGTAATCTTCCTGATTTATCCCCCAATTCCTTAGCATATCCAAAACCTCAGAAGAACTTGATGATGTAACAGAAACTATGACTCTCTCTTTCTAGCATTTTTTTTCAATACAGTTGCTCCTTTTGCTTTAGGAAGATTAAGGAAAACAGTCTGACACTGTGGAATAATGAGCACACTTTAGCACATAAAAGTGAGCAGCCCGGAAAAGTGGAGTGCAGCTGGAGGAAAACAAAACTAGAGGTATTTCGTATTGCTTGGCAGGAAAGTAACCTATCCTACGTGAAAAGCATTAAAAAAACTGCAGATGCTAGATCTGATTGTACTTTGTCTTTTTTAGAAGAAACCAAACACTAACCCCAGGTATTAATTCAAGTACAGTGGCCTAAATTAACGAAAAATAAAGCATCAACAAGTGTTGACATTTCCCAACATCACAGCACTAATGACTTTATGAAAGTCTAGTTTTACTTCGTAAGATCGATACTATTAGAGATAAAATTGTAACCATGGCAGTCAGCAACGCCCCTACACAACACAGTATCGGCATCAGACAGTGTACAACTATATAGATCCCCTGAGGAACCAGTTCCACTCATTCTCTACTATAGGAGTAGGAAGAATTGTATAAACTTGTTAAATCATCTAAAAACCAACATGCTGTATCAGTTCAGACCCTATTCCATCTAAGCTCCTAAAAGAGGTGCTTCCAGAAGTCATAGATCCTTTTCTGAGTAATATTTATAGGTCCCCAAAACACTTCAAACTAGCTGTTATTAAGCCTCCTCATCAAAAAAACACAACTTGACCCCAAAATAACTAGTTAATTTTCATACTGATCTCCGATCTCCCTTTTCTGTCCAAGATACTAGAAAGCTGTAGTATCCTCGACAATTATATTTCCTTCTTAGAGAAAAAATTATATCTGTGAGGATTTCCAGTCAGGATCCTTAGACCAGAGGCAGTAATCATAGTACTGAGACTGCTGACTCTCCTTAGAGTTACAAATGACCTGACTCTTATCATCTGATCATCTGATTGTATCTCTCTCTTAGTGCTATTGATCTTAGTGAAGGCATCAGCATCTATTGACCACAACATCCTTTGCATAGACTAGAAAACTTTTGTTGGCATTAATGGAAGTTGCGATGGCATGGTTTAAATCTTACTACTTGGTATGACTGCCATCAATTCGTAGCAGTAAAATGAAAAGGTATCATATCGATCACAAGTGCAGTATGGAGTACCTCAAGACTCTTCATGCTTTACATGTTACCCTTGGGAGATATCATCATCAGGAAACAAGGTGTTAGCTTTCATCTGTTATGCTACGTGCTTCTCAGATTTATATTTCCGCTCAGAGGCCCATTGAAAGCAACAAACCAATTTAAAAACTAACAGAATGCATAGTTCATATAAAAAAAACTGAATAATGAGTAGTTTCTTACTGCTAAATTCTGAAAAAAAACAGGGTGTTAATTATAGGACCGACTCTAAAAACTCTGCATGTAATAATCCTAGAAACGCGGTCCTAAGACTTGAGACTGCTCTGTCAATTCTTCTTTATTGGGTGGTTGTTCTGCATGGCCTATAACAAACTCCAGCTTAGTACAAAATGCAACAGTAGATTCTACTAGAAAGAACCAGGAAGTATATGACCATATTAGCCCGGTTCTGTCAAACACTGCCCTTGTGGCTCCCTATTTCAAACATCGTATAGATTTAAAAATCTGCTTATTACTATAAAGCCCTGAATGGTTTACACCTCAGTATTGAACGAGCTCTGGAAATATAGTCCTCCACGTCCACTGTGTTCTCAAAATCTCTGGCAATTGATAATACCTAGGAACAGTGATCCTCAAATCTGGCCCACGAGATCCACTTTCCTGCAGCGTTTAGCCTACCCTAATCAAAACACACCGAGTAGCTAATCAGTGTCTTCCCGGCTCATAGAAAATCACAGGTCGGTTGAGTAGGATCAGCGTTGGAGCTAAAACTGCTGCAGTGCATTGGCCCTCAAGGGCGAGATTTGAGGAACTCCGACCTAGAAATATCAAAATCAAACCAGCGGGCAGCAACGATCCTTTTCCTATTAAACTCTGGAATAAAAACCTACCTAACATTGTTTCGGGAGGCAGACACACTCTTGCAGTTTAAATCTAGATTAAAGACCCATCTCTTTAACCTGGCTTACACAAAAACACACTACAAACTGCTTATTAATATCAAATCTCCGCGTTAAAGGATTTTTAGGCTGCATTAATTAGGTAAACTGAAAACGGGAAACACTTCCCATAACACCCGATTGATACTTGCTACTCGCTAGAAGGATGGCATCTTACGCATACATAAGTAGTCGTGTTTTCTTCTCTTATTCCGAGGCTCACCATACCACCAAGATCCAGTCCTGTATCCAGATCAGATGGTCAACTGCAGTACACCCCGATCCAGTACGTAGCCAGTCCATCTGGTGGATCAGCACGAGAAAGGACCTCTACAGCCCTGAAACGACAGTGGCGACCAGGACAACTAGATGAGCACCCAGATCCCTGTAAGACCTTGTTCTCAGACGACCACCGGGACAAGACCACAGGAACAACATATGCGATTTCTTCTGCACAAATATGACTTTGCCTGCAGCCTGGAAAATTGAACTGTTTCGTCTGGCCAGACGCGAGAAACTGTCCCCTGATGAGACTGGTTTATCCCAAGGTTTTTTTCTCCATATTCTGTCACCGATGGAGTTTGGTTTCTTGCCGCTGTTGCCTATGGCTTGCTTAGTTGGGGGACACTTCCATTCTACAGCGATATCATTGACTTGATTGCAACAATGATTTGGCCCCAGATACTATTAACCCTCTTGGAGTCGGCTCAACGCGGATACGCGTTTTGAGGCAAAATTCTCCTGATAAGACCGAAAAGAACTTAAATTTTTAACACTTCAGTTTTGATTGTACTGATAAGAGCAATATCATCAAACGAATCTGTAAAGGGTCTACTTTATTTGTATACACAAATGATAACAACAAAACCTTTGTTGCATTTAAAAATAAAGACAAACAAACAGAGGAGCTGGGCCTTCATTTAGAACACGTCATTAAAAATGAAACTGTAAACCACACCAAATACTCAAACACCGAAACATGGGAAGAGATAGATCATAGAAAGCCCTGACATGTCGCACTTTCTAAACTGTGCGAGTCAATTATCGAACCAAACAAATATTCTGTGATAAAGTAATTCCACATTAAAACAATGCGATGTCCAGTCTTTCACGTCTCCCTTCATTATATCTAAAATGCGACCACGCCCATGCGTTGGAGCGCGACCAATTGAGATTATAATCATCCACTTGAAGCTCGCAGCGGGTAACCGCCCTCATCAGAGCAAACAAACAGCAGAGACTGTACTTCACGTTTTTTTTAAATGTTACTGTGCGCTTCACGCTGAGAGAATAAGTGACATAAGTCACCTCAGTAAGACACTGAGAGGAATAAGATTGGATTACACAGAAGAAGAACTAAGTGGCTTGCACCCAGCAGATTAACCAGAGTAAGATTTTATATTAATCTACGTATAATTTAGTTTTCATATAAAATTGTACACCATTTTAATAGTTAGACTTTTTCCAGGACTATTATAATTCCTGACTAAATGTATAATCAGGAGAAACATTATGAAGTTTCATTTAATCATCACCTCATTGTTTCACGGCTTGCCAGGAAGGTTTTTTTGAGTTCCACCCACTCCACCTATACCGTTTCTCTCAGGCTATAACATCAGACAAGAAGGTATTCAGATGGTCCAGGGGAAGGTAAACCGCCCACTGCTGCGTGGCCCAGTTCCGCAGTGTGTGGCTGGAACCCCAGATGGCTTTTGGGATTTGCCATAACTGGCCCCGATGCTTTATTCAAGATGATTCAGCCCGGCATACTGCTCCATTGACCTCTCTCTCCTTTCTAGGTAGGCCCAAGTTCCCTGTCCTGGAATTCAACTGCCCCACCAAGCCTTCCAAGCTCTTTTAAAGAAGCCCCTTCAACATGGCTCCCATCCTTTGCCAACTGGAATCAAGAGAGTCTCCGCCAGGGTCGGGGTCGACGCACCTCCACCACCGGCATCTGAGTGGTTTGCTTGATTCATAGCAGTTCGGGTGAGCATCCACACCTCCAGCCTTGGCGCCTTACTTTCTCCAGGAAACTGACCCCAGCAGAGCAGAAGAACTACATTAGGAACAGGGAGTTAGCAGCTAACAAGATCAGCTTCTGGATGAGTGGCGGGACATTGGCTGTGAGGGGGGAGCTAACCACCCATTTACCGTCATTACAGCCTCATAAATCTCCAATACTACGTGAAAGCCAAAGGATTGAATCCCTGACAGGCCCGTTTGGGCCCTGTACTTTACCAGATTCAACTTCACAATCACCTACCGCCCTGGAAACCGCAACTGCAAGGCTGATGCTCTCTCTTGTCTGCACTCTCCTGACAATCCTTTGGACCCCAAGCCTATACTCCCTCCAGCCATGATGTCAGACCCATACGTCTGAGCTCGGATGAGGACATCAGACCGCTTACAAGGGAGAACTGCTCAATCGCAATCCCTCTGGGCTCAGTTTACAGTATACCGGGCTCTCGAGACATCCAGAGCAGCTAACGGACCCTCTCGCTCCTCCAAGCTCGTACTGGTTGGCCCGTATGTCCGGGATGTCATCAGGTAGACGGCAGTGGCTCAGTCTGTGCCATGTATTCCACTCCACATCAGCTCCAGGCAGGCAAGCTCATAACCTTACCTGTTCCTCAAAGGCCCTGGTCTCATCTGTGTATTGACCCGGGACTGACCTGCCCGATTTGGAAGGTAACACTGCCTATTGGTAGTTGGGATCGATCTCAAAAGCCTGTAAATTAATTAACAGCTGAACCAACTTATTCACCCATGTCTTCTACACTCCGGAGTACCTGGGCCTATAGTGTCAGACAGGGGTCACCAGTTATTCAAGGGTAGGAAGGCTTCCTCACTTACTAGGGTCACGGTGAACTTGTCTTCACTTCACTAATGGCCAGACTGAGCAGAAGATCCAAGAACTCGGATGCTACTCCGGGCATACTGCCAAGGAGACAGCACAGGTGGAACCAATTTCGTCCTGGGGCCGGTATGCACAGAAATCAATTTGGCAAAGTACCAACGGCTCACCACCTTCCAGTGCATGCTCGGCTATCAAACACCTTTGTTGCCTGGACAGGGAACCTGCGCGACGTTCCAGCTGTGGACTACTGGGTAAGCGGGAGCGGATGAGAGGCGAGATGTGGGACCCTCAGCTCACATCCACCTCCAGCACGCCATACGGGGACACAAGACAAAGAGATAGCAAGGAACATTAGGAGTGGCCAAATCAACAGTTTGGTACATTCTGAGAAAAAAAATCACTGGTGTGAGCTCGCACCATAAAAAGGCAGATGGAACGTCCATGAAGGAAAAAGTGGTTTTTGTGGATGATCAGGGATCTCCATGGTAAAGAAAAAACCATTTCAGCATCCAGTCAAGTGAAGAAAACACTCTCCACGAGGTAGGCGAGGTGTGTTACTTTCAAATCTACAACAAGAGAAGACTTCACCAGAGCAATACAGGGGCTCACCACAAGGTTCATACATGCCTGAACTTATGTCTGATTTGAAAAAAAAATGAAAAAAAAAAAAAAGACCACACAAAATTATTTCGTTGGATGGATAAAATTAAAATTAAAATATGAATTTACATAGGGATTTTTGATTTTTTTTTTTTTTTTTTTTTTTACAAAAAGCAGGATTTCGCTACAGGAGGCCTTTCTTCACCTCGCGTGTGTTGCAGGGTTAATTATGGAGGAATGCGCTTTATTTGTCTATTTTTTTTCTGGACAAAAACAGCCGACTACCCCAATTTGAACGTTTGGAAGAGCCGGCACAATTTTTAATATTCAACTCTGATTGGATTTTATCTGAAAGAAGAAAAGTCTATACATCAGAGCCTGAAGGTGAGTAAAACATGGTGTAATTTTCATTTTGGGTGAACTAAACCCTTTATGATCAACCTCTACCAGAACACAGACTAAGGCAGTCATTGCCTGCAAAGATTCTCAACAAAATATTAAAAATAAAAACCTTTTACTTATGATTATATTAATTGTCCAATTAAATTGAGCCCCTGAAAATGGGGGAACGGTGGTATAAAAATGGTTGTAATTCCTAAGCTTTTTATGTAAATTTTTTGTTCAATCACTTGAATTAACCAGCTGGCTGTGGACGTCAGATTGAGCAGTCCTGAATAAAACCAGCAAAAAAAAGAGAAAAAAAAAAAAAAAAAAAAAACGTTAAAATAAAGCGCCGTCATATTTGATCATAATATAAGTGTAATACATAAATTTAAATTGTAAGGGTCTACCTTTATTTGTGCACCTCACAATATCATCAAACAATGGCTTTTGTAAATTTGAAGAAAATAAACAGGGGGCTTTCAGCCATCTCCTCTCCGCCACATATCGGTGAAAGGTGTCACCAAAAGGTGGAAAAACTCGCTTATATTTGACACACATACCTGAGAGAGATATCTATAGAAAGCTTGCCAGGGCTAATTTTTAACCAAAGGTCATGTCGAAACAAAAATTATGTGACAAAGTAATCAGTATGAAAACAATCGTCAGCCCATCGCCTTGCATATCTCTAATAAGATAATCCCACGAGACGCGCACGCTTTGCTATTACAATAGGCTATGTGAGACATGCAGTGTGTAAATGCCCCCCAATCACAGCAAACAAAGCAGCAAGACTTTTCCTCAAGTCATCTTGGCTACTGTTTTCTGAAGAAAGCTGCGGCTGAGAGGAATAAGACAGAATTTACCTCAGATGAGAAGGCGCTGAGAGGAACCAGCTTGGGATTTTCCTCGAGAACTGGGACCTGAAATCAGTGAAGTATATACTTTACAGAGTAAGGCTTTGTTTTATGTCTACTTGAATTAGTTGTTATTGTGTTACTGTGACGTCACACCTTGGCGACTTATTATGTTGTGATTTCCCTCCAGGATTCTGTGTCCCATGTTAATGTGTCATTCCTAGCACCTGTGTTTTCCCAAGCATCATTGTTTATAAGCCCATGTCCTTTCAGTCAGTTTTGTCGGGTGCTACCAGTTATGTACATGTATTCTCCTGGTTCCCCATATTGGAGTCTCCTGTTGGATAATAGGATACTTTGTGATTATCCATGGCATATCCATAATTTACTAGTTAGACTTTTTCCAAACCATGTTCCTGACTAAATGTATAATCAAAGTGAATCCTTATGAAGTCATCATTACACGCATTTAATGGCTCATGACACCAGTAGTTTTTTTTTTTTAGTTCTATAAAAATAGACAGCACGATATAAAAGTTAAAATGAGTTTGATAATGTTAGAGTAAGAAGTTTAGACTAAAATTACTTAAGGCTCTGTCACGAAGAACTTGAACACGTGTGTACAATTAGGGTGTCCTCGCTAGATTTTTCTGGTTCGGACTCGTAGTCGTTCACTTTGAAGAATTAACATTTTAAAAATGGATATTAACTAGTGTTTTTCTTTGTTTCAGCTTCAGAGATAATGTGGGCGACACTGATCATCATCCCCTAGTAGTGATGTGCCTATATGCATGTTTCATATGGATTACATAATCTGAGAATTGTTTCCTTTTTGAAAGTAGACATTCACTCTATATAGATATATTTTTAATTTCTGTAAGAAAGATTACACAGAGTTTCGGTGCTCAAGTTCAGCAGATGATATCAGCAGGAAAAGTGCCATTCGGTTTTTCTCCATTATTTACAAAAGCGCTGGTATTGGCCAAACAAATTACACACACACAATAAACTTAGGTCTTACAGATTCTAAAGATGTATTACATGTATCGTATGATAACAGGTTTTTTAAAGGAGCCCAGTGAGTGCACTGGTGACTCCATCTGTCCTGCAGTGACGTACTGTTCAACTTCAACCACAGACACTGAAACAGTGCACAGTTCTCTAGGTTAAACTTAGATTGAGAGGGCCATGTAAAGTTGCTAATTACTTACAATTTCAGAAGATAACCTATCTAAGGTTGAATGAATGAACAGGCGGAGCGTTGAGATGCCCTGGATGCCCTGCACGATATACTGTATTAACATAGACGAGCCAGTTAATAGACTAGTCACGGAATACATGGACTTCGTCTGTGAATTCTTTTTTTCTGTGACTAACGACTAATAACATTTTGGTCAAACAGGCCTCTCTGGTCGATCAACGATGTAGTCAACTGTAGGGGGGCCGTTTGCCCAAGTAACATAATAATTTATTTCCCAGATATAAATGTTTTGTATGTATAATCACAATGACAATAATGTTAATAATGTAGTTGTGTTAAAGGAGCCTGCTGACTTTTAATTTCAAATATGAGAATAACAAAGAGAGCCAAGCAAAAGGTAGCCCACTCGGTCATGAAAACAGAGGACTGATGTTGAATGTGCCACAGGCGCTATGATTCCTGGCTGCACAGGAACCTGGATACCCAGTAAGGACCATGTATTGAATACATCCCATGAGTTCTCTTCACAATGTTCGTCAAGTTTCCTGCCCCCAAGTTTTTGGATATTTGGACATTGCACATTATTGACGTATGGATCTGGTGTGTTGTTTTTTCCCCCAATAAGGTGTTTAACTGCCTCGCAAGTGAATCTCAAGTTATTTATGTGATAGTTATATATTATTGTAAATAAACACAAAAAAAATATTAATTTCTGTTACCTCACATACCTGAGAAAAGGCTCATTATGAAGCCCAATTATGCGGGGCTTTGCTCTCAAGGTGTGCAATCACAAACGTATTATTCATAAAAACATTCAGCCCCTTCGCTTGCCTTTTCGACACAAAACTGTCTTAGAAAATTTAAATTTAAATATATAGTTTTCTGTGAATAGACGATTTTTACATCATTTTGAAGCAAAAACTCTAGACTTCAAGGTTCTCGTCTCAAAAGTCGTTGCGAACTAAACTGTTCTGTCGTGTTTTTGCTGGTCTATTTCAGTGACTCAAAATGTTAGTTCCCTTTCAGCAGTCACATTTCCAACGGAACGTCAGGACTGACGAATGGGGATCTCGCTAGAGAGAGTAATCACCTAGCGTGTTAAGCCAAAAACAAAGCCATGAAGTTGGAGTGCGAGATTGGCCATCGTGCACCCCTTCCCGCATGCGGGTATATAAGGAGAGCTTGGTGCAGTCACACATTTATCTTTTCGCTCGGAGGCACCTTTCCCTTTATGAGTGTGTTGTTACGGCGCGTCGAGGGGTTGCCATGCTGCTGTTTGATCTCGGCGTGCTGCTTTCCATTCGGCGTCACACGCAATCCGGCCAGGATTGGATAATCGGGAGGACGCACCGGGAGGATTCCGGTGGGCGGTCTGTTTGGCCGCGACACCACGGTGTGTCGTGCCACTGGTTTGAACTTGCTGTACTTACTCTTTTTTTATTATTTTCTCGCAGCCATATATTATGTTCACTAGATCATTCAGTAACAAAATTCTCAGTTGAGAACTAATCGTTCTTTTTGCGCAAATCATGTTATTTGTAGGTGTGGGAGAAGGCTATAAGACCAGACAGAACCGAATTCACTTGCCGTGGCCATGCTCCCCGCTCACAACGAGCGAGACTCGCGCTAACTGGCACCATCCACCGTCCCTTTTAATTACAAAATCAGTTTGGGCGAATGCAAAACAATTTATTATTATGAGCCTCACATCAGCACGCAGGAGGAAAACATTACTCTACTTGGGGAAAGACATACTTTCTTGTTAGTTAATGCTGGTTAAACAGGAGGGGGAAAAATCATTCAAAAAAAAAAATAATGAATAAAATAACTAAAACTCCTTCTAGCGTGGCTAATTCTTAAACTGGGACGTATTATGAAGTACAAATCCATAGCAAGCGGTCCAAATCTCTAAGTTTTCTTTAATTGAAAAAAAATTGCATTTCATCATCCAAAGGCTAAAGTTGCAATACACATGTGTTTTTTAGTTCAATTTTAAGGGAAAAAGCAAAAGCTTGTATTGACTGACGCTTCTATAGACCTTGTATGCTTTGCAAATGTCATGCCCAGTTGTAATTTTCAAAGTATTTCGATAACCTTCGCTATAATCTTACACTGTGGTTAAGTCACGTGTTATCTTTGATTGGTGCACCCACATTTACTACTACGTGATGATGATACTTTCGGTGTATACATTCAAAATATTTGGTTGATAGTTGGCACTCAGTACAATGGGTTAAGCAAAAACAGATATTTTGGTATTCGGGATAACTTTTAACGGAGGCAGACTTAGGCCTACATTAGGGTACAGTACAAATATTTGGAACGTGCCTTATTCGTCCCTTATTTCTTAAAGAATGATAAACAAAATACAAGAATAAACATTATTGTTTAAAGAATAAGATAAGGAATCACAATGTTACGATTTTCCCTGACAGCGAAACCCTTATCAAAAAAAGAAACAAGTCATCGTTGGAGATAATGCGAGCAAAAGCTACAGAAAAAAAAAGTATATCGGGACAAGTGCAAAAGCCGGCACTAAAAGACCAGTACAAAAAATTCCAAAATAACCAAGTGGGCCTGTCCTAAGGCATAATGAAAACTCCAGGGCTGAAAAATGGAGTTCCACTTGGCCATGTTGCAACCCTCATGGCACTCAACACTCGGTGTTACTTAAGAGCAAACCTAAAAAGAGCCAATTACTAAAAGAGGATACACGAGTGACACGGCGTTTTTCTAAAGATGTTTTTCCATCAGGCGTTTCTGGTTTGTGGTCGCTTCCCGCCCCATTGACGGTCATGATCGCTGCATCGCGTGCCTGGGCTCGAGAAATGCGGAGGCAGCATTCATGGATGAGTCATGTTCCATGTGGGAACCATGACCATTGCGATGTTGCGATCACGGTTTCCTTCGTCAAACGAGGGGGAGTCCCGCTCCCCATGCCCCATTCTAGTTCCCCCGCCCAGAGGAGGACTACTTCGGTTCATGGCCAGGGTGATCTTAAGGGATTACAGTGAAGGCTTCCCACTGAGCAAGTCTCCACGACCCCCCAAACTCCTCTAGCTTATCATAGCTCGGTGTACTGGGATGCGGATGCTGAGGGCCTTGGACAGGGCGGGGCCTAGCACTTCCTCCGGGCCACCAGCAGATGACCATTTTGATCACTGCATCTGGGGTTTGAGCTGGCTCGGAGATGATGACTCGCTGTGTTGCCCCTTCTGGGAGAACGGCGTGCCAAGTCAGATCCAGAACTATGCTTGCCTGGGCAGCCGAGAGCGGTTGCCATGGAAGGCCCCTCCATCTCCTGAATGCTCAAGGCTGGATGATTGGTTCCTGCGGTAGTAAACACCATCACTTCAGCTAGAGCGCCCTCTACAAAGAATGCCTACGCGCTGGAGGGGAACCTTTTCATCGATTGGTTTTCTTCCCACCGGAAGACCCCCGTAGATGCCCAATCTTGGTCGTTGCTCTCCTTTTTTGCAAGATGGGCTGGAGTGAAGGCTGTCTCCGCCACTCTCAAAGTGTTGTTGCCGCTATTGCCGCACATCATGAGGCAGTAACGCAAGTCATTGGGAAGCATGACCTGATCATCAGGTTCATTAGGGGGGCAAGGAAGCTGAACCCCCGCACCTCACCTGGCACCCTCTTGGGATTCTCCGCTTGGTCCCGATGCCTTGAAGCAGGATACCTTCGAGCCTCTGCAGGGCAGTAGAGCTTAAGTTTCTGTCGCTATAGAAAAGTGCTCCTCACGCATTGGCTTGGGGCAAAAGGGTCGGGGACCTGCAGGCATTTTCGGGTGATGTATGGCCTTGAATTTTGGCCGGCAAACTCTCACGTTGTCCTGAGACCCTGGCCTGGAATGTGCCCAAAGATCCCACCACCTTTAGGGATCAGGTGGGAACTTGCAAGCGCTGCCCTGGGAGGAGGGAGAGCTAGCCGTCGCTCCCGCTCTGTACCATTCATGCCTTGGGCATTTACGTGGAATGCACGCAGAGCTTCAGGACCTCAGAAAGCTCTTTGTCTGCTTCAGAGGACAGCAGAAAGGAAAGGCGTCTCCAAACAAAGACTGCCCACGGATAGTGAAGGCTATAGTCTTTTGCATATCAGGCCCATCTTTTTCCGTGCCCCCTCTGAGTGAGAGCACACTCTACAAGAGGTGTGGCTTTCCTGGGCATGCATGGTGGGTTTTCCCCTGCCTAAGCCCTGTCCTATCTTCCACCCCAACTGGTGTGGGGGGACTGGGGTGGAAGATGAAAAGGGCGGCTTTTCGCGGGCCTGGAGGGGGTCAGCAAAAGTGGGTTTTCCGTACTAA